>NC_134356.1:29237893-29267893 GCF_048569485.1 Anomaloglossus baeobatrachus
GTCATGAATTTCCTTATTCCAGAGTCAACGAAGAAACCAGAACTCAATTTCTTCACCAATCACCATTTCTTCATTGACAAATTAACAGAAAACTATGCCTCACTTCAGATTGATTACCACCAAGTTGCAACAGATGATGTCAACACAGGCGAGAATCCTGGATGGCGAGATGATACCAAGTTCTTATATGAACTATGTCAAGCATATCGTCATTACAAAACAACATCACGTTGGCCTCGAATCAGTTGGAAGAAACTCCCAAACCTACACATGGCAAGATGGAACTCGCGAGCTGTATATGCTGTTATAGCATTTTTTCTGATACCAGAGTGGCGCCGCGTCCTCGGTATAGCATGTAACTTCATCTGCTATGAATGGGCAAATGCCTGGTTCCAGTCGCAACACTACAACGAAGCGTCCTTTAATGAACTGTTAACCTCAGTCACCAAGACAAAGTGCAAGAAGGCAATTAAGTGTTTGAAGGCGCACTGGTTGGTCGAGGAGTCATTAATTGACATTCCCAGATCTAACCAAAATGCTGAACGTGCTGTAAAACTGATGGAGGAACTACATGCGAAATCGAAAAAAAAATGAATTTTTGAATCTAAAATTCATAGGAAAAAATAATTTTTAAACACTTCTTTTGTACATATTGTACTTATAATTAACTGTTTTATACCGAATAATAAAAGTTGCTTAGTTATTACTATTATCGTTTCAATAATGCAAAATTGCATGTCCTTTTTTGGGGGGAAAAAATAATTTTTGCCTTATTTCATTTGAATGAAAGGGGGAACTTTTTTTAAAAAGCAATACTTATTTACTTATTTATAAATTACACATAAAAGTTCCTCGATTGCACATGGTTTCATAAAAAAAGGGTTTTTTTGTCATTACACTAGCGGGCACTACCATGCTCGGGTGCTCGGTACTTGTAACTAGTGAAGAGTGGGCACTACCATGCTTGGGTGCTTGTAACTAGTGATGAGCGGGCACTACCATGCTCGGG
The DNA here is from genome assembly GCF_048569485.1 of Anomaloglossus baeobatrachus. Taxonomy (NCBI): domain Eukaryota; kingdom Metazoa; phylum Chordata; class Amphibia; order Anura; family Aromobatidae; genus Anomaloglossus; species Anomaloglossus baeobatrachus. The sequence continues at coordinate 29,238,903 of NC_134356.1, forward strand.
TGCGCAGTACTCGTAACTAGTGATGAGCGGGCACTACCATGCTCGGGTTCTCTGTACTCGTAACCAGTGATGAGTGAGCACAACCATGCTCGAGGGCTTGGTTCTCATAACTAGTGATGAGCGAGCACTACCATGCTCAGGTGCTCAGTACTCGTAACTAGTGATGCGTGAGCACTACCATGCTCGGGTGTGCTCGGTACTCGTAACTAGTGATGAGCGGGCACTGCCATGCTCAGATGCTCAGTACTCATTACGAGCAGTTGATGCTCAGACGGGCGCGACTCGAGTACCGAGTATAATGGAAGTCAATGGGGGATTCGAGCATTTTTCAGGAAAAATTCTTGAGTCCCCCATTGACTTCCATTATGCTCAAGTGAAGCCCATCCGAGCATCCAACTGCTGTTAATGAGTACTAAGCACCTGAGGAAAAGGAACGAAGGAGGCACTTATGATTAAGGACTTCGTTGTTTTTACCCCCTAAGTCCGAAACGCGTAAAGTTTCACCTATGCGTCTATTGTAAATATTTTCCTACTCCCGGTCTCTGGAGAATTTTTAAACTTATGAAATAAAGGATGTTTTTTTACTTTTAACCACGAGGATTTGTGCTGGATCCCTCCTTCGTTCCTTTTCCTCATTACCTTGGCTGGCCTGGACCTTCCAGCGGATCCGTGCACCCAGGAGATCACAGCAGTGGAGTCGGCAGGTGAGCTGAAATATCCTCATTTTTCACACTAAGCACCTGAGCATGGTAGTGCCCACTCATCACAAATAATAAAAAGCTCACTAGGGATAAACTATAAGATTCTACAATATTCTAATATGAGAGAATAGCACAACAAATTTTAACTAAGCAAGTTGAGGTCTAGAGAGCTGCGCGTGGGAGATCTGACAGGAAAGGGGTCAGTTCACCAGCAGGAGAAGACCTCTGTTTCAGCCGAAACTGGGTGACAGCAGGAGCACAAGAGGAATAGGAATTAATCGGTGACTTCTTAAAAACTCATCCTTTATTTTTCAAAAATTTCCTAAAAAAACTTGTAACATCAAGACATAAAATCCCAAAAATGAAGCCCATAGGAGATGTGTCCATATTTCTTAATATCTAGATGTACAAATATTCTGTGGTCTACGAAAACGTATGTTGAAAGGGCCTGTCTTACCGTTAAAGGATGCCGATCAGGTGATTTTTTTTTATGGGCAGGCCATATTTACCAGAATCGGATATGCCTTGGCTAGTAAAGTGGGCTCAGAGACTAGAAAATCCCCTTTCTATTCATAACAGACATCCATATAACATATTGTACTTACCACTTTTGGTGGTGGACTATCCAAAATAATTTTTGACTCAAACACATAGACATCATATATCTAACAAGTCCAGTATCAACTTCAAAAAGTCCATGAAAGACTTTCCGACTTCATGTCTGTGGTGTGGACTACTCAACATTGTTCACGGGGCATAAATACATTGAGATGTATCAAACCCATCATGAATTTCACATGAAATAGATCGTCAATATATCAACCATAGCTCCAATTTTTAAAAGTTAATTTCAAAAGACCCCACCCTATGTATTTTGTGTTGGACTACTTAAATGAATGTTATCAACCTCAAATAACCCTTTTTTTTTTTTTTTTGCTTTAAATGTTTTTATATTATGATTCATATTAAAAAAAAATAATAATAATACTGTAATAAGTAGTCTGTTTTGTATTGTTAATGATTGTTGTATGTATACCCTCTTTCACTTGTAAAGCGCCATGGAATAAATGGCGCTATAATAATAATAATAATAATACATAATAATAATAATAATACAAATAAGAAAATCTTTTAATTTTCACACTGGAGTTATTTTAGATTCATAATTCCTTTTCCTTATAGAAGGCTTTACAACAGTCTTACTATCATCACAGACAGTATTACAATGATAGTTAACACATCTATATACAGCTGATAACACAGTAATCACTATTTACCATAGGATCTGTCACAGGTGACCCTGCTCCCCCAAACTTCACATTAACCTTTGCACAAGCTCATTAGATGCTTCAATATAAAACATAGGGAATGAGTTAAGTATACAGGTGGAGTTCCTGAAAGAAAAAAAAAACAAATACACACAGTAAGAGTCTAAAATACCCCTAGTGGCAATGAGTGAAAGTTGCAATATATATATTTTTATACAGATAGTGATATTTCAAGCAAACAATTCTTGAAAAAAACCCAACACATTTAACATAAAAACCTGATGTAAACTATAGGTAGTTTTCTGATGATGCATACCCTTTAAATGAATATATATCACTCAAACTATCAGGACCAGTCGGCAGCTTTTCCCTGTGAGCCATTCAGCTATCTAAGCAACTTGTGCTAACTTAGATACCAGTACCTGTGCTGTTCCTGCTTGCCTCCACCCTGTGACACCTTGATTTGACATCCAATTAAGGCCTGGCCTTGCTCTTCCTTCCTTGCAAGATTATTGAGCTTCCAACCTCTAGTCTAGCTCAACCACGCTACCTGCTTGCGCCTTCAAAGCATACTACTGTGCCTCTGTACCGACCTGTTGCTATCTACTGACCACTCTACCTGCTGCGCCTCCAAACCATACTACTGTGCCTCTGTACCGACCTCTTGCTATCTACTGATCACTCTACCTGATGTTCCTCCAAACCATACTAATGTGCCTGTGTACTGACCTTTGGCTGTCTACTGACTATTTACCTGCTGCTCCTCCAAACCATGCTACTGTTTCTGTGTACCGACCTCTGGCTATCTACTGACCACACTACCTGCTGCTCCCAGCCTTCAGTCTAGCTCAACCACACTACCTGATGCTCCTCCAAACCATACTACTGTTCTTGTGTACTGACCCTTGGCTATCTACTGACTACATATCTGCTACTCCTCCAAACCATACTACTGTTCCAGTGTACCGACCTCTGGCTATCTATCCACCCTACCTGCTGTTCCTCCAAACCATACTACTGTTCCTGTGTACCGACCTCTGGCTATCTATCCACCCTACCTGCTGTTCCTCCAATCCATACTACTGTTCCTGTGTACTGACCTCTGGCTATCTATCCACACTACCTGCTGTTCTTCCAATCCATACTACTGTTCCTGTGTACCAACCTCTGGCTATCTACTCACTACCTCTCTGCTATCCTCCAAACCATGCTACTGTTCCTGTGTACCAACCTCTGGCTATCGACTGACTACCTCTCTGCTATCCTCCAAACCATGCTACTGTTCCTGTGTACCAACCTCTGGCTATCTACTATATCTACTAATCATGCTACCTGATGGTCCTCCAAACCATAACCCTGTTACTGTGTATCAAACCATGGCTATCGAATACACAACCTGCCTGTGCTACCTCTAGTGATTTCAATTATATTTCACTCCAACTCAGAATTGTATCTTAACACAGACACATGGAAATAGAAGATGCATGCATTGAGAAACATTGGCAAGTTGGCTAGCTCACACCTACTCTGACAGTTTCTCTCAAACTTTAGTCCACCAAGTTTCGTGGTGGACTAAATAATATAACATATACAGCACAAACACAAGGTGATGGGAAATATATGGATTGATAAACATCGTCAATATATCAAACCCAACTTTAGGTTTACAGGGTTCATTCCAGGCTTTTCCACTCAAAGTTGTTGGTGGTGGTCTTCTGAACGTAATTCATGGGACACAATGACTTGTGGACATAAAATACATGGAAAACTCATTGATACATCAAACCCAACTCAACTTTGAAAAGCTTATGACGTCTCATGACTATTTTATTTTGTATTGTGTGTTGGATTACTTGACGTAATCTAAACACAAGAAGATAGAAAACTCATGGATTTAAAGTGTTGACTTACAAACTCAAAAACTTTGAAAAAAGTTTGTGCCAGAATTTATTACTCCATCTATTTGATGGTGGATCATTTCATTCTTGTGAAACAAATACATGAAGATGGAGAATAAATAGGTTTAGAAACATTGTCTATGCATCAAACCCAACTCCATCTTGGCAACTTTCATGTAAGTCTTCCCAACTATATGATTTTGGAGGTGATATACAAAATGTAATTCATATGACACATAAAGATGGGAAATATATAGATGGAGAAACATTGTCTATATATCAAACCCAACTCCAACATGACAAATTTCATGTAAGTCTTCCCGACTCCATGATTTTGGAGCTGGTCTACGCAATGTAATTCATATGACACAAATAGATGGGACATACATTAGAGAAAAATCGTCTATGTATCAAACAAAACTCCAACTTGGCAAGTTTTATGCAAGACTTGCCGACTTTATGATTTTGGGGTTGGTGTATTCAATGTAATTTATATCACACATAAGGACAGGAAGTACAGAGATAGAAAAACATCGCCTATGTATCAACCACAACTCCAACTTTGCAAGTTTTATGCAAGACTTTCCGATTATATGAATTTAGGGTTGGTCTACTCAATGTAATTTATATGACACATAAGGACAGGAGATAAATAGATAGAAAAACATCATCTATATATCAACCACAACTCCAACTTGGCAAGTTTCATGCAAGGCTTTCCGATTATATGATTTTGAGGTTGGTCTACTCAATGTAATTTATATGACACATAAGGACAGGAAGTAAATAGATAAAAACACAGCGTCTATGTATCAAACGAAACTCCAACATGGAAAGTTTCATACAAGGGTTTCCGACTATGATTTTGGGGTTGTCTACTCAATGTAATTTTTTGGACAGAGATAGAAAAACATCATCTATGTATCAACCACAACTCCAACTTTGACAATTTCATGCAAGGCTACCCAAGTCCATGATTTTGGTAGTGGTCCACTCAATGTAATTCAAATGACTTAAAAATGAGAAAATTGATAGAGAAACAACGTCTATGGTTCAACGCTAACTCCAACTGGAATAGGTTCATTTCAGGCTTCACCACTCCATGATTTTGGTGATGGTCAAATCCCAGTAATTCATGTGACACATGGAGATGAGGACATGGAATATATGGGGTGGGGAGAGGGGAAGGAGGGAGGGCAAACATGTCTTTTACCAAAAAAATTGGGAAAAAATATAATATCTTTGTGATGAGCCCAAAATTGTGATAGTCCTATAGCTTTCCACAAATGCTTTTGTAATAGTTAAAGGAAATCTGTCACCAGATTTGGCAACTATAAGCTGCTGCCACCACCAGTGGGCTCTTATATACAGCATTCGAGAACACTGTGTATAAGAGCCCAAGCCGCACTGTATAACGTAAAAAACACATTTATAATACTCACCTAAGGGTGTGGTTTGGTCTGATAGGTGTCAATGCTCCCCGGTCCGGCGCCTCCCCTCTATGGTCTAGCGCATCCTCTCTGCGGTGATCACCATCCTCCTTCTTCTGAGGCCTGTGTGCATGACGCGTCCTACGTCATGCACACTAGCCAGCATTGAAGGACAGATCAAAGCATTGTAGTGCGCATGCGCGGGCAGTCTTTAACCTTTCCTCGCGCCTGCGCATTACAGTACTTTGATTTGCCCTCAGCAGCCTGGGCTGGATAGGAGGAGGACGAAGATCGCAGCAGAGAGGAGACCCCAGAGAGAGGAGGTGCCGGACCGGAGAGCAGCGACACCCATCGGACCGAACTGCCCCCCTAGGTATTAGAACAGTGATTTTACACTATACAGCGCGGCCTGGGCTCTTATATACAGTATTCTGGAATGCTGTATATAAGAGCCCACTGGTGGTGGCCACAGCTTTTAGCCGTCAAATCTGGAGACAGGTTCCCTTTAAGGAAAAGCTGCTAATGAGTGGTGGGGCAGTGGTTAGACTAGGATGCATGAGACACCTAGTCCTGTAGTGATAATCCTCCTGCTGATTTTTTGAAATAGCAACTCACAGCCTCGGAGTGCATAGCAAAAACTTGCGGACAGATTACTTTTTAGCGTTTTAATTAAAATCTTTATGATTTAGACTTTTCAAGAATGCTCATGTGGAATAAGAAGTAACTAAGCAAGTTGGTTATCATGTGTTTTTGAAGCCCAGTAGGCTTTTAACATATTCTGAGGCTTTTTCACTGCCGTTAACCCCAGGGTATGTTAGTCAGAGAGGATTAGTCACATAAATAGCTCACCTGGAACAAGAGCGTGTGCATACCACATTGTTCTGCCAAGTTAGTTGGGTGTTGGTGCACAACATTGAGTACTAACACTATTAGGCCCAATCAACCTTCTTGAAAATGTATTTAGTCCTATGGGAAATAAAGGAGACAGCAATTAGATCCTATCACGTCCCATTCAATACTTATCGTGGACCATAATAGCCATCTCCAGTGTGGCTTACATTACTCATTCTCAATTACTTATGAAAGATCATTGCACAGAACATCAACATGTTGTTCATCAGCCCTGGTGTTGAGTCATATTAAAATAGAGGGAGGGAAGGAGACTGATTATGATTATTCTAGTTCCCCCCAACAGTACTGATAAGCTAAGAAGACATCTTATACAGGTAAAATAAGAAGGAACTATGTTGTCAGCTACCAGAGGGGGAAGGAGACTTATAATGTCTAGTCTAGTGGCCCTCAACAGCACTGATCAGCTAAGAAGATATCTTATGCAGGTAAAATAAGAAGGAACTATGTTGTCAGCCACCAGAGGGGGAAGGAGACTTTTTATGTCTAGTCTAGTGCCCCCCAACAGCACTGATAGCTAAGAAGACATCCTATGCAGGTAAAATAAAAAAAAAACCTATGTTGTCAGCTATCAGAGGGGGAAGGAGACTGATTATGTTTAGTCTAGTGCCACCCAATAGCACTGATAAGCTAAGAAGACACTTTATGCAGGTAAAATAAGAAGGAACTATGTTGTCAGCTACCAGAGGGGGAAGGAGACTTATTATGTCTAGTCTAGTGGCCCCCAACAGTATTGATCGGCTAAGAAGACATCTTATGCAGGTAAAATAAAAAAAAAACTATGTTGTAAGCTACCAGAGGGGGAGTCTAGTGGCCCCCAACAGCACTAATCAGCTAAGCAGACATCTTATGCAGGTAAAATAAAAAAACTATGTTGTCAGCTAACAGAGGGGGAAGGAGACTGATTATGTTTAGTCTAGTGCTACCCAATAGCACTGATAAGCTAAGAAGACACTTTATGCAGGTAAAATAAGAAGGAACTATGTTGTCAGCTACCAGAGGGGGTAGGAGACTTATTATGTTTAGTCTAGTGGCCCCCAACAGCACTGATCAGCTAAGAAGACATGTTATGGAGGTAAAATAAGAATGAACTATATTGTCAACTACCAGAGGGGGAATGAGACTGATTATGTTTAGTCTAGTGCCCCCCAACAGAAACTGTTAAGCTAACAAATCATCTTATGCAGGTAAAATAAGAAGGATCTATGTTGTCAGGTACCAAAGGGCGAAGGAGACTGATTCTGTGTATTGCCTGCTACCAGCAGCACAGATTAACAAAGAAGACTTCTTCTGCAGAGGAAATAAGAAGGAACTATATTGTTAGCTGCCAGAGGGGGAAGGAAGGTGATTTTAAATAGTGCCTGCTCCCACACATAAGTTAAGAAGAAGTCTTCTGCAGTGATGTAAGAAGGAGCTATAGTGTGAGCTGCCACAGAGGGATGGAGACTGATTCAGGAAAAATGTATAGACTCAGCAGCATATATGTAAGAAATTGAAGCAAAAATATGAATAAAAAACAGTAATTTCTTAATGCAACATACGCTGCCCATTACTTCAGGACAGTTTTTTAATAGCCCATTTTCATGAAAGACAATTCCTGAAAGTGATAATTGGGATCACTGAGTCACTATATGTAGGGAAGCAATTTGCTTAGATAAGAGGTTACAGCCAAAGAGTCAGAGAGAAATAAAGAAAATACTTGGCTCTTGGAGACTCTCTTGGGAGCCTCCGTACCACTCACTGGCCAATTAAGGGACTATATTCTCTTTACCCATCCGGATAACCTTATCAGGGCCGACCTAGAATAAATTGTCCATTATGACCAACAAGACAGTTGGACGGGTTCCGATCCCCTCCGAGAACTCCTTTCTAGAAATAAAACCTTCTTGAGTAAGCCAAAGACTAGAGAAAAGTACAAGCTCTTAAACATGAACTTTCCCTGTTTTTCTCATTGCTTCCCATGGTAAAAAAAAAATAGTTAAACTGCAAAATTTAGTTTTTCTTTGCAGGATGATTTGTGTTGAAAAGCATAGCCAAGAACAGTAAATTGAAGGTATGCTGAAGTATATTCCACGTATGCACTTTTGGCATACCTTGTGCCCATTAATACGGGTACGTTTGGTTTATACTTTTGGATATTGTGGTGTGAACATTGCCTTGGATTGTCAGATAAATATGCTTTGAAGTGATGGTATATCTGAGCCATAGGTCGTATTTTGTATTCAAAAAGTGTACATGTATCAGATATAGGAGTGGGATTCCATGGCAGGATGGTGTCAACCATATTTTAGTGGATGGCGAGAACCTAGGATGACCTACAAGTTCTAAAAATGAAATGGTAGAACCAGGATCTCTCATCACGAGGGGTTAGGATTGTGGTGATGTAAAGCAACTCCGGAAAGAGGCCCAATTTTGATCAATTTTTCGAGGCATTTTCATTTTCAATGGATTAAAGGTTACCTGTCACCAGATTTGGCCCCTATAAGCTGTGGCCACCACCAGTCAGTCCTTATATACAGCATTCTACAATACCATATATAAGAGCCCAGGCTGCTCTGTAAAATGTAAAAAGCACTTTTATATACTCACCTATGGGGCCGATGGGTATCGCTGCTCTCTGGTCCGGTTCCTCCTGTCTGCAGCGATCGCCGTCCTCCTTCTATCCAGTCCAGTGTGGATGATGCGTCCTATGTCATCCACACGCTCCGACATTGCGGTCCTGCGCAGGTGCACTTTGATCTGCCCTGCTGAGCGCAGAACAAAGTACTATAATGCGCAGGCGCAAGGAAAGGTGAAAAACCGCCTGCGCATGTGCACTACAATATTTTGATCTGTCCACAGCAGGGCAGATCAAAGTGCGCCTGTGCAGGAGGACAATGCCAACCTGTGTGGAAGACGTAGGACACATCAGGCACACGGGTTTCAAAAGGGGGAGGACAGAGTTTCCCGCAAAGAGGAAACGACGGACCGTAGAGAGGAGTCTCTGGACGGAGATCGCGTAGAGAGGAGGCACTCGACTATAGAAAGGAGATGCTGGACCGGAGACCAGCGACACCCATCGGACTGGACCGCCCCCAAGGTGAGTATTATAAGGGTTTTTATTACGTTATACAGAGCAGCCTGGGCTCTTATATACAGTATTCTAGAATTCTCTATATAAGGGCTCACTGGTGGTGGACGCAGGTTATAGGGACCAAATTTGAAGACAGGTTCCCTTAAGCAAGTGATCTTTGAAATATTCTGATAGATCTAGAAGTAATCGCGATGCATTTCTTAATTCAATCCTTTATAACTGTACGGTTACATGCAAATTTGTTTTAGGTCAAGATGGTTTCGAAAGCCGAGGTAGGCTGAACATTTAGGCATTAGAATAGTTTCTAGTTCCGTGACCCATTAACCTTGAACATTTTTATTTCCACCAATATGAGTTATAATGTGATTAAGTGCTTGTCCCCACCCTCATTCCCCAAAATATGTTTTCCTGTTATATTAAGCGCCTAACTTTCACTTATCTGTTTGTATTTGTTTTTAGCAATTCTGCCAAAAAGTTTAGACATTAGAGAAAAGTATGAAAAACACGTAGTAGTGTCCATATGTTTTAAAATTTGATTAAAGAGTGTATGATTGATTTTCTACTTTTTTGGGACCACCAAGCCCAAAATTGGTCTAAATTTTTGGATATAGAAATCTCACAAAAAGTTTAATCATAGCAGACTTTACTCTAATGTCCACAAGCACCCAAAGCCAACTTTTTATTTTGTGTGCTGGTCATTTTTAAGAAAAGTTTATTTTTACACCCCTTTAGACATTATAATGGTCACTCGTATATCATGGAGGTCAGACATAGATTTCAGGAGTCTCGTTATTTTAGTGTAGGGAATCTTGGTTGACCAGAGAATATCCAATTATGGGTTTTTTGTATGGAAACACCGAGGAATCTGTTGGTACCTGGTGTGAGCCATGAGATTTTGAAGATTTTAAGGCACAGTTTACATCTACACTTAACAAGCACAGGAGCCACAAGATGAAGGGACAAAGAAAAGCGCCATTGATTGCCATCAAACCCCAAGTTCAGGCGTCAGGTAGCTGCAGCTAAGCTCTGAGCAGAACGTCAACCGTCCACCAACGTAACACGTTTGCTGTCTTTGCAGCAGTTCCCAGCTCCAGTTGCAAGAAACCCGCTTCACACGTATTGCACCAAGTTCCCATTCCAAGCAACGCACGACAGGCCACCACTCAGGGTCCCAGCGGGAACTTCCTCATCGGCCAACTCCAGCCCCGAAAAGCCTTCTGCACTACTCTTCCACCAGCTGTCAGCTTCGAGGAGCACAGGGCAACTTAATACACAATGCTTCTCTCCGCTGCAGGCTTCCAGCCAAAGTTTTACACACAGTCCGGAATCTTCTAGCTCCCGACTACAGAAAAACCTCTTCAGTTTTACAGCTTCATCTTCATCATCACCACCCAGCAACAGAGACCCTCACTCTTTAACTTCCACAGCTCTATGTTCCAGGCAAAAAGGTAACCACATTCTACTTGCTGCGTGTTCCCCCCGATACCTGCCTCCACGACAAACTAACTATCCATTCACTGAATCAAGGCTTCACCAAGCGAGGGTCTTCACCCCAAGGTCTATAATACCACCCAGTTACACAGAACACATTGACCTCCCTGAAAGATTATTTAGTCCTGACTCAAATCAGTGATTTATTTTATTACTTCTGTTAATTCTCATCTTCAAAGAGACGGGTGAGACAAAAAAAATTTCAAAATTTTTTAATGATTCCAGGGTAGATTGCAAATTGTATATTTGTGGATGTTCTGTGCAATTGAACTTAACTTAATTCCTAATTTTATTTATTTTTCTATTTATTTAATATTGGCTAAGGATAGTAGTTATGACAACATTGAGAGCACAAAAAGGTACAAACTTCTAGATGGTTGTGGATCACTATATTCGGAGCTGGTCATTGAAATATGGGTTGTTAAGCACATTTTCTGTTAATTTTCATTTTGTTTGCTTTTTAAGTGGCCTTATATGAGGTGTCTTACTAACCGGTACATATTAGAACACTGTGACTACTTAGATATGTTAAAATTTTACGAAGACGTTAGTGACGGAAGTTGTGTTTTAGACTAGAAGAAGGTTCTGATAATGAAAAGATCTCAAAAAGTAAAGCTGCCCATACATATGTGGTCTCTGTTGGCTTAATTTTGGCTGGACTGACCAAACATCTTATTTAGTATGGTGTCCTCCTGATTCTCACCAGTAGAAGATGTGAACTGAGCAGTTGAAGTTCAACATGGTCAATCCTTTTGCTTTTAGAGGAGTTATTCCACTAGTAGATGCTTCTTCCAGGGACTTCTTATCCTCTTTGTATTCAAAATTAGAGTTGACCCAAAAAATTTCTAGGGCACTGGTCTGGTGGCCACGTCAGTAGACTATGGTCAACTGATCCTACCTTCCGGCATCTTTGACTCCTCTTCTGATCAGTTGACTAGGTCATTGTTGAGGTGAGACATTAATCCAGGTTGACTAATCACAAGAGGAGCATGTGATACCAGATGTGGCCACCAGACCAAAGCCCCATACAAAACGTAAACCCAGTACTGGCCACACATCTCTATACAAATCCAGGAATTGGTGGCTTTAATAGTATAATTCAGTGTTTATGTTTTAAGAAGTTTACAAACTCGGCAGGAAAAAGAATGCTGACTGGTGAGAGGCTATAACTATCAAAAATATTGCCTTTTTATCATCGCAGAGCACAATCAATAGAATTGAGTAAAAAGATTTGTAGGGCACTGGTCTGGTGGCCATGTCAGTAGACTGTGATCAACGGATTCTATTTTCAGGCATCTTTGGCTTCACTTCTGATCAGTTGACTAGGTCATTGTTGAGGTGTGACATTAATTTAGGTTAACTAATCAGAACAGGAGCATGTGATACTAGGCCAGAGACTGCAGATGTGGCCACCAGACCAGAGCCCGGCAAACCCTCTACTGCCTGCCGATATACCCTGCTCCTCTTTTGATTAGTCACCCTTGCGTAACATAATTGTTGAGGCATGGCATCGCACCAGGTTGACTGATCAGAAGAGGTGATACCGGCAGCTAGGAGGAGGTTCATAGGTCTCTTGCCTGGGAACCATGAACTACAGACCTAGGTTGCACAGGGCCTGGCAAATCATTTTGCTCAACTCCATTCAGAATACATGACCGTTCTGCCAAGTGTACATATATTGTGAGAATTGGGAGGAATAGCTTTCTAAAGTCTGTAGCCAACACAAGGAACACTCAAAATATTTGTCAAAGTCATTAAAGGAAAACGCCGCCTTAAGCGTATACGTCATCACACCTAATAATGGCAGAATTTCAGCATTATTAACGCTCTTGTTCCACCTGCCCACTAAGGTCAGTTTCTAGTTCTTCTTAATGTAAAATCCAAGTGGTCTAGAAAGGTTAATTGCTGTGCTAGTGTATGGAAAATGGGTAGTAGTAAAGGGGCAATATGACTCGTCAAAAGTAATCTGAAAGGTGCCACGTCCCTATCAAAGTTCTCTTTTATTGACTTTTAATATCTGTATTTGATCTTGATAGTATAATCACAACATATAATGTTATTAATATGTATAATATTACTATAATATATTATTAATGTCATATAATTGATTTTGATTGGGCATATTATGTGTATAGTGTGTCCACCCATATCCTCTCCACCGCCACTAACTTGAGAACGGTCGCAGCTATAGACATAGAAGTGGTGTCTAGGTATAGTAAAGTAGCCATGCGCTACGCAATGAAACCACCTATAGTGCCACCTGGTGGAAAACAACGGAGTTAGCATTTTATTACGAAAACGGAACGAAATAGAGAAAAAAGGTGAATTACAAAGTTGTAGGGCATCATCAATTCAATACGAATCGACACCTTGCATACAGAAATGCTATGATTAGAATGTGTAAAACTCACAAGGTTGCGGACGTGAAGCGATACTTCATGGAGACCTTCCTACAACTCATTGGGTATGGTGGCTGCCTGGAGTGGCCTCCACGCTCACCTGACCTGACACCATTGGACTTCTTTCTGTGAGGTCACATCAAACAGCAGGTGTATGCGACCCCTCCACCAACATTGCAGGATCTACGACGACGTATCACAGATGCTTGTGCAAACGTGTCACCTACCATATTGCACAACGTGCAGCAAGATACAGTATGCTGTGCAGAGCCCAGATGTGCATTGCAGCTGACGGTGGCCACTTTGAGCATCAAAGTTAAATGAGCGCCATATGCGTGACCAGCATTCAATGTTTTGGTGGGGTCATGGGTTTCATATCATAGCATTTCGTATTGAATTGATGATGCCCTACAACTTTGTAATTCACTTTTTTTCTCTATCTCATTCCGTTTTCGAGATAAAAATGCTAGCGCCGTTGTTTTCCACCAGGTGGCGCTATAGGTGGTTTCATTGCATAGCGCATGGCTACTTTACTATACCTAGACACCACTTCTACGCCTATAGCTGCCCCCGTTCTCAAGTTAATGGCGATGGACAGGATGTGGGTGGACACACTGTATATGTATATTGCTTATGAAGACATCCCAAACTGATTGATTGTTTAGATAAAACAGACTTTACAAAATCATCTTCCATAATATAATTTCTTTGATTGGCGGTGTCTGTATTCACTATTCACAATGTGCAGCCACTCTATATGACGGTAGCAGAATCACACAGGCAAATATGCGTTCTGTATGGCGATCGGACTTCAGCAGGCTTGTGAGCCGCAGCGTATTCATAATTAGATATAATCAACTAATACCGTTCTTCTGTGGTTGATTTCACGTATAGTTGATGACGTATACGATTATATTTACAGTGTGTGGCATAGGTAGTGCAAACCGCACCTCAGCGCGCGGGTTGCCTATTTTACCGAGCGAGAAATTACCTCAGGGCTCTTGATCGAGTGATAAGCGCAAACAAAGTGAATCCGTCCATAAATTCTTTTCTATTTCCAAAGTGAAATAAGACTTTTGCTTCCCAGATATATGAGCAAGAGTCATATACTGTAATTTTCGTTTTAAAAGATGCACCCTAAATTTAGAAAAACAAAAATGGAAGAAAAAAAAAAGAATAAAAAATTGGGGGTGAAAATGGGTTCCGTATGATAATCTGGTTGTATCTTACCGGGGGGTGCAGCAGTCGTGGAGCAGGCTCACAGGAGCAGTGGAAGTGGTTGATTAGGGTTATGCTGCAGGCAGTGCAGTGGGTGTCCCGGCTATGCTCACTGCAGGAGCCATCCAGAAAATGTCGGCAGTCTGGGCTTCAAAGAAGTGGCACCTGGATTTGGCACGTGCGCAGATTGAGCTCTCGGCTCAATGAAGAGCCGAGATTTCATGTGCACACCCACCATCCCAGGTACCATTTTCCTTAAGTCCACTGTTGGGAAATTAATGGGCCAGAGACAGTGCGTGTGCAGATGAGATCTTGGCTGTCATTGAGCTGAGAACTCAATATGCGTATGCGCCAACTCCAGGCACTATTTCTTTGAAGCCCGCACCGCCGATATTTTTTGGATGCTGGATAGTGCCCGATTCACAGCTCCCGCAGCACCGCCTTACCCCACCATCACCCCTGTCTCCTGTGACCCCGTTCCACCCCCCCCACTAGCCTACAACCGATTGTATCGTACCGGGGGGGGGGGCAGCAGCAGTGGTGGAGTTGGCTCCCAGGAGCAGTGTTGAGTAGGGTAATTGCTGGGGGCAGTGCAGGGGGTGTTCTGGCTATGCTTGTTGTGGGCGCAATGAGGCAGAAGCCTTCCAAAAAATGTTGCGTTTTGGGCTTCAAAGAAGTGGCACCTGGATTCGGCGCTTGCCCATATTGAGCACTCGGCTCAATGAGGAGGTAAGATCTCATCTGCATACGCGCCACCTCCATGTGCCATTTTTCTTAAGTCCACTTCTTGGAGATCAATGGGCTGAAGGCGGCGCGTGTACAGATCAGATCTTGGCTGTCATTGAGCCGAGATCTCATCTGCGCCCGTGCCACCTCCATGCGCCATTTTCCTTAAGTCCACTGCTGGAAGATCAATGGGCTAGAGGTGGTGCATGCACAGATAAGATCTTGGCTGTCATTGCGCCGTGATCTCAATCTGCACATGCGCCATTTCTTTGAAGCCTGCACTGCCAACATTTTCTGGATGGTGCTTACCTCAGAGCGCCTACAGCACTGCCCTACTCCACCACAACCACTATCTGCTGTGACCCCGCTCCACCACCCCGCTCTCCCAAATTTTTAGACGAAAAATGGCGCCTTATCTGAAAAATAGGGTACTCTCTGATAGCTAAATCAGCACTGAAATTAGGCTGGTGTGACCGAGCTGGTATCTGCTGACCATGCAGGTAAAGAGCCTCATGGTTTACGTTATAATGATTAAAACACAACGGATTATTACGATACCAACAACTAACGGCTTCATTATCTACAAACCCTAATATAACAGTTGCCGGAACTTGACCTAGGAAGAGGTTCTCGTGGTTTGTAATTTGCATACCGGCATTATGTCGTCAGCATTTTTTAGCTTATCGGGATTAAATACAGATATCAAAAGTCAATAAAAGAGAACTCACACACTTTGATAAACTTTGAAGGAGGGCTGGAACCTGTCAGATTACATTTGACGAGTCATATTGCGCCTTCACTACTATGGACCTAAAAGAAGTTGCCCACATTACCACATTGCACAGTTCCTTTTTGTTGAAAGAGTCTACCAAAAAATCCTTGATCACAAGGTGTAATGGCATTAAGTCCTCCCCGTGCGAGGGATCCTGGTGACTAGTATTCAATTTTCCTGTAGCGCCACCACAGGATAATGAAAGAATTACATTGTGTCTATTAAAACCAGTAGATTGTTTATGTTAATCCCGGAGCCTCTAAAATTAAAGACACTCCTGATAGTTTTTGTGATACCCCCCTCTGTTAATTCAGGGTATTTTTCAAAATAAGTTTAAGATTATAGTAATCATGGGCCAAACCTTGTGAGTCGAGCTATTTTACACCTTTTTTTGTTAACCTCTAGACTGTAAGACACCACCAAGCATTCCAATGAAGAATTGATTGACTGCCACCCTTTTCTTTAACCTCACCCACCAACCACAATGCAGCCGTCTTCTATAGCACTTTAACATTAACCCCTCTGATTTACCAAATGTATTATTTTACCTTACCCTTTAACACCATTTTATGTCACCTATTCGAGAACTTATTATTGTGATTTGTAATTTCTTTCTAGGTGGCTGTTGGCCTTTGTTTTTTAATAGACCTTAAGTTCCTAGAGATAAATTATACACTTTGCAGTGCTTCAGAAGTATTTCCCGGTTGAGATGTACATGATGTTCTTTTGGGGTGTTAAGATGGTGCACAGAGAATGACCAATTTTGGATCATAATTAACGTGAATCTGTGAGCAGGATTTTGCTATGTAATCTCAGAGCAGGTTGCTGTAGGAGCTGATATCCTGAATCCATCTATGTGTCACTTATTAGGCTGTATGTGGATGCTAAACTCTGTGTTTATATCAGTGGGAGATAATCACTACAGGACTAGGTGTCTTGTGCTTCTTAGTCCTCCTGTTCTATGTACCCCTTCCCCCACCACTGAAAAAAGCTGACAATCAGAGGTGCAAGTGGAGTTAAACAGGGCTCAGTATTTTGAGCACTGCAGAATCTGCAGCATAGTAAACAGTGATTGTATAAAGCATGGATACCAGCAAGTGACATATCGCAGGAATCGGGGTCTCAACCCCTACATCATGCTGTAAGTCCCTAATTAAAGTGGGTCTGCCAGTAGGTTTTTGCTATGTAATCTTAGACCAGCTTGCTGTAGGGGCTGATATCCTGATTCTATGTGTCACTTATTAGGCTGTATGTTGCTGTTCAAATATGTGTTTTATCAGTAGGTGAAAATCACTGCAGAATTAGATGTCTTGTGCCTCTTAGTCCTCCTGTTCTGTGTAACCCCACCATTGATTGGCAGCTTTCTTTACACACTGCAAAAAGCTACCAATCAGTGGAGTAGGCAGGGCTAAATAGGGCTTAGTATTTTGAGCACTGCTACATCTGCAGCAGAGTAAATAGTGATTGTATAAAACAGACAGCATGCAGACCAGCACGTGACATATCGCAGGAATCGAGGTCTCATCCCCTACATCATGCTGCTCTTAGATTACACAGCAAAAACCTGCTGATAGATTCCCTTCAATGGTGGAGAGCGCTTGGTGGATAGCGATTATTTAATCCTGGATGACTCAGCTCATCTATTTACCTGAAATAGCTATTGCCAATTTTTAATAGTTTTTTTTCCAAATTAGAATGAAGATTTTTTTTGTAATTTTTGGATCCATAAATTATCCCATTATAATTGTTTACTATTAGGAATATTTGCATGCAAATTGGAATATACCAAATGTCTTCTTTCCAACAAAAATGATCATGATTTCTGGCCATGTTGCTTTCGATGGATCAACACGATCACACCGTATAGAATGTGGTTGAACTTAATGGATGAGATTTGAAGTGATCCCATAATACATTCCATCATGCAGTATTTTAATTTTTCATTTGTCTAATGTTTGTTTTTATTAGGGGGGTGGTTGTTATATCTCTTATTTTTTATTTATTATTATTTATTTATTTTTTTTATACTGCAATAAACTGTTATTCTTATTGTTATGATGATGATTATGCTATTAAATTATTAAATTTGTCTCATTTTTGTAATAGAAATTATTGCATATAGTATTTATAAGCTATATTTATATAAAAAAATAATATTAAAGCTATGTTGAAATTATGAAAAGTTTTTGTAAAAGGTACAAAGATTAGTATGAAAAAGCCGAGAAACTTTTTGTCACTCTTGATATAGAAATTTAAAATTAATTTTTGAGCCTCCGATTGTAAGACATCAACTAAAGGGGCTACAAAAAAAAGAGAAAATGTAGTAATTTTCCTTAATAAAAATATATTTAAATATGTGGAATAAGAAAATGATTAATATTCATGACTATTTAGATATATTTTACATGTAATTATATGCTAAGGTTTAAAGTTTAAGTTGCATGTATGGATTTTACTTTAGTTAAAATATTTTTTACTAAAATGGATAAAGGGAATGTGTCTTTAGAAAATTGATTTTTTTAATGTTAAATGTATTTAATACATTTTTTTTATTTATTTGTATGTATCATTTGTATGAAAAAAGTGAAATTATGCTATTTTCACGCTGGTCTTTGGGGCTATTTTAGTCTCAGCAATAGACTGATTCTGATTCAGACCCTATCTTTTGTATTGAAAAAACTTATTGTCATGATTCATGTACGGCTCTGTCCTTCCTGAGTCGGTGGATTTATCCCACCTTTGGCAGGGGCCTGTTTGCTATGGCTTCATTCCGGAGGTCACGCCAACATATTTTGGTGCTGCTGCCTCCAGGTCCTCACCAGTGATATTTCCGGCTTGGCTATGTGCTCTTTTTCTGTAAGAAGTACTCTGTTTCGTGTCCTGCTACCCGGTACCATTGATGCTGACCTCTGACCCTTCTGCCCGACCTGACCTCCGTCCCTCCTGTCCTGCCTGATCTCCGTCCCTCTTGTCCTGCCTGACCTCTGTCCCTCCTGCCTGTTCTGTCCTACCCGACCTTCCCTCTGTACCTCCGTGTCCTCCACCCGCTCCCTCGTGTTCACTTGTTCTCCCGACTTCGGCTTGTTTCCTCTCTCGTACACTCATGACATCCTAGCATTGACCCTTTCTGTTTGACTATCCCTACGCTGTGTTTGCGACCTGAATTATTACACTCAGGAGTGGTTGCATACCTGAGTCCAAGCGCCACCTAGTCGTAGCCTAAATCTTAGGCTATGTGCGCACGTTGCGTAATTACATGCAGTTACGCTGCGCTTTGTAGCGCAGCGTAACTGCATGCGTCCTGCGTCCCCTGCATAATCTATGAAGATTATGCATGAGCCGTGCGCACGTGGCGTCTTAGAGTGCAGCGCTTCGGCTGCTGCCCGAAGCGCGCGTTCTAAGAAGTGACATGTCACTTCTTCCGTGCGCTTTGCCTGCAGCCCCTGCTCTGTGTATGGGAGGAGCTGCAGGCAGAGCGCATGGAATCGGCTTTTTTTTTTCACTACGGACATTTTCTGCAGCGATTTGAAGTGCACGTGGGCTCTTCAGATCGCTGCAGAAATTTCTGCAGGGACAAATGCTACGTGCGCACATAGCCTTATTGTGATTTTGAAGGTCTGGGGAACAGCGTGAGCCAGGACATTACCTATTGTGGGATGATTTAGGAAAACTGGGATGATTTTGGAAAACCTGCTCTCGCAAAGGGTTGAACCCACTGACCCTTGAGGTCCCTTCCAACACTACCATTCTATGAAAAGTGGATCCTGTGTAATTAGCTGTATCATTGTAATCCTGACTCTGATGATAATGAGACATCTGAAAAGCCTCAGGAAGAATGAATCTAAAATAGCCCCAGTGGACAGTATGAAAATTGCATATGATTGTTACATAACATTTTAAAAATTAAAAAATTTTAACATCGGATTTTAACAATAGGTTATTCTCCGATTATACATTCCCTTTACAATCGTTTTCTTTACAATCTGACATAAAAAGTAATAAAAATGTAAATTGGAAAAAGAAAATGTGTTTTTTTAAAATATAATTTTAGTCTTGGTTTTACCAAAAACGTGGATTTCAAACATTAGTAAACTTTGATTCACTGTCTCCTGCTTCATTGTGTCAAACCTATGACTTGTTTTAGGCTTGGACTACATGCCAATTAGAAGTCGCGCAACATAAAATCCCAATGTCACACTTCTACATCGCAACTAGTAATGATGAATTGTCTGTGTTCCACAAGTTTCCTGCATTGTGACCAAACTGATGGCAAAAATCCAACCTTGCCAGATTTCGGCCCAACCACATTCACATTAATTAGTTGCGACTGGCAGCGCGACATTTACGATCTTCATGTCGTCATAAGTAATTTATGTTTTTGTAAAATAAAGGGGCAGACCCTTCCCAACCTAAACATTTGTATTTCAATTGTGAAACAAGTAAGTTTATTATAATTTACAAAGAAAATTCAATTTTTCTTTTTTTTTCTTTGGTTTTTATTAATATACTTAAAGTTATTCTGTTAACTTTTTTTATTTGATATTTCATTATGTAATATCTTTCTTAAGTTAATGTATAAAACAGAATTGCTTTTACCCCTAATATATAATTATTATCTATGTTTAAATTTAAAATTGCTTTAATATTTAATTAAAAATATTCGGGACTGCCTCTTTAAGATGTAACCATATTAATACGTATGCTTAAATTAAATTGCTTAGTATGAGCAATTTAGAAACTAATATTGATTTACTTTGATTATATCTTCAATATTTTGTCTACTTTTTTTGCCTTTGATGCAACAATTGGAAATTTCCCTGAACTTTGAAGCAGCAGCTGTGATGACGGCCTATTGCCAAAAAAGACCGTTAGCCCCAATTCGTAATAACTTACTGCAGGAATCTCATTTCAGCTGCCTGTCTCCTGGATCTGTTCTCCAGAACGTAAGTGAGGACAGGAAGAACAATGACCATCAAGAAGAAGTGTTATAACGCCTACTGACTGTATTAGGTTATTTTCTATTAAAAAAACCCACAAAAAAACTTCTGATATTACATAATAGTAACTTTTAAAAAATTGTGGATGCAGCGGACTTGAACTATTTTATCTTCTTCCCATCTTATTCTCCATTTAACGTGATTTGGAACAGGAAGAAAAAAAATATATCTCCTTTGCCACCGATTTAAAAATGATTTTCATTCGCCCAAAAATGACTGTTGGATATAAATAACTGAACTATTGACTTATTGGGGTCTATGTATCATAGCTGAATCTTGTATCTTTGAATATTACCATACAGAAAAAAATCACCCATCGCTACATTCGGTTTTAGGTAGAGTAATAGGATTCAGTTTCCAATTTTTAAATTCTTAAAAAAAAAATTGTAAGCCAAATTTGTAACACAGCAGATAACATAATCAGAAAATTATTTCCTGTTTAAATCAGGTTTTTAAATCACATTTTTTAATTTATTTTTTTTAACCCCTTCACAATTTTTGACAGATTTGTACGGCAAACGTTGAGCCCTTGCCTTTGATGCGGGCACACATACTGAGTCCGCATCATTCCCCGCACATGATTGGATGGATTGGAGCTTCTCCTATGGCTGTTAACCAATTAAATCCCGCTGTCAATCCCTGAAAAAAGCTTTGAAACGTTTCAAAATTTTGGTGCAGCTCGGAATTGTGGAAAATTTTTCAACTTTTGAAGTAATTTTTGCCTACTTCCACCAAAATGGGCAGAACTGGGTGGTTGTGGGGTTTCGGCAAGGGGCGTAACGCCACAGTTCATCCAATTCATGACGAGCCATGGCATTCCTTATGCAACACATTTTATTTCAGATTTGTGGCAAGGAACACAGATACGCACATCACTGGTCATGCTCCTATTAATTAATGACTACTATACTACATGCCCAGCTAGAAAATCTCCGGTATTGTTGATTCGGGGCCATACTTCCTGTTTTGTTTTTTGTTTTTTTCAGAAAATACACATGAACATTAGCAGCACTGAACAAACTCAGACCTTTTCTTTAGTATTGATCCATCTAAAGAGTGTGTGTAAAGGGAAGAAAGGGGAAACAAGGTCAGCTTTACTGGGATTGGTGGATTACATGTTATCAGCTGTTACCGGTCATTGAAATCCTGCCTCTAATGATAATGAGACTTTTGTAAAAAAAACAAAACCAGGAAGTAGGAGTCTAAAATAGTCTGTGGCCTCCTCAAAAATTGCAAGATATTTTTTTTATACAGTTTGTGAAAAAAAATAAATATAAACATAAAAAACTGATTTAAACAATAGGTAATGTTTTATTATACAATTCCTTTAAATGTGTAATAATCAAAATTAAATTGTTAAAATATTAGAGTAAAGACTTTTCAAGTAGAATACATTATTTATCCTTTTTTTTGTATTAATGGTTAATGACAATTTTTTTGATTTGAAGATCAAAAATGGATCTCCTCTAATATAGAACCAAATGTAACAGCGTTGATACATGGACCCGGCAGAATGGAGCACAAATTGTTATGTACTTAAAATATATGTCTTTAGGAATAACATGGAGCTAGATTAGCTCATAGTATATTCATTTTTGGAATTTTTTTTTTATTTTATTTCTTGTCCATTTGGTCTGAAAAATGCTATGATGCCAATAAAAAAATAGGTAATATCTGGTTACGTTCATGACATTTCGATTGTTTTGGGAATGTTATTTACTGAAAAAACTCTTTTTGAGAATGTTATTATAGAGGTTTGTGAACAACTGTCATAAATTCTACAACACAACTTTTACAAAAATTTAATTTTGAATATTTTTAAAAAATTTGTACAAAAAAAATCCTGTTATTGGCTACGATATCACCGGATTTTCCATGAGTTCAATAAACCATAATTTCACCATTATAAAAAGAATCACAACAAACTTCTAATTATAGACCGAATATAATGTTTTTGTTTTTTAGTAGCGTTGGTTTAAACCACTTTGCACAATCTGGTTCGTTGGCCACATCAGTAATCTGTGGCCATTGGACAGGGTCAGTGAGCCTCTTACCGAGGGGCTTCCACAGCTCTTCTTTTCATTAGCTGGCCTAGATAGATGTCATCTTTGCGGCATGACACACATGTGCCTTTTTGCCAGATTGGTTCATCAAATGAAGAGCCACAGATGCAAACTGTCATGACTCATGCCTGGTATTCCTTCTCAGGGTTCCAGGTCGTGAAGGGTTAATCCTTGCTGCCTCGCTCTGATCTACTGGCCGCTATATCCTGATGCTGCACCTCCTTTGCTTCGCCAGTGATATTTCCGGCTCAGCTGCGTTACGTTCCCATTAGTGACCTGGGTTCTGTCCTGTCCCGTTCTGACCTCTGTTTCCTCCCTGACATGATCCGATCTGACCTCTGCCTCCCACCAAGCCCGACCTGACCTGTGGCTCCAGTCTTGTCCTTGTCTCTACCACTGTTCTCCTCCGGTCTCTAGTCCTCCTCTGTTTGTCCATCCTTTGCCTTTTGCCCGACCTCTGACCTGTGTCCCTGTCCTTCTTGCGCCTGTTTTTGTGACTTCCCTGTTCCTGACCTTTTGGCTATCACCTGACCACGCTTTGCCTTCTCTTGTACCATTGACAAGACCTCCTGTTGCTCCAGCTTGCTGACTACTCTACTGCCCTTTAGCGGGCTTTCAAGATTACTGTTCATTTAGGTGAGCCGCAGTGTTTCCCTTCGGGGCAGGCTTGTTTACTACCCTATCACCCCCTAGTGATTGGTCTGCTAACTACTCCCTGAAGAAACACTCTCTGTTTGCTTCAGTGTCTCCCATAGTACAGTGTGACACAATCATTAATATTATTTATTATTATAGTGCCATTTATTCCATGGTACGTTACATGTGAAATAGGGGTATACATAGACAAGTACAATAATCGTGAACATTTCAAGGCACAGCCAGGTACAGGAGGAGAGAGGACCCTGCCCGTCGGGGCTCATAGTCTGTAGGGAAGGGGTTGAGGATACAGTAGGTGAGGGTAGAGCGGGTCGTGTGATGCTATGATGACTGAAGGTTTCTGCAGGTTGTAGGCTTGTCAGAAGAGGTGGGTCTTCAAGTTCTTTTTGAAGCTTTCCACTGTAGGCGAGAGTCTGATATGTCTGGGTAGAGAGTTCCAGAGTATGGGGGGAGGTGCGGGAGAAATCTTGTATTCGATTGTGGGAAGAGGAGAGTGGAGTAATCAATCAGCTAAAAAGTGATTCTCATTGCTCTCATCAAGTAGCCAGAGATTATTGACTTGGCTGATGGACTAGGTCATGTAAACCGATTCTGACCAACACTAATTTTTAGTAATTTCTAGGAGTAAAAACAATGAAATATATGGTAATTCAAAATTGTATGAACCAAAGAGTCAGACACAAAATGAGGGCCTTCTAGATCTTAGTTGTTGTCCAGTAGTAGAAAATTGCTTTAATTTGACCATTGCTACTACGTAAATTTTACTGTACGGCATATTGCCCAATGTGTGAAGTATTATTTAATGACCTTCAGCTCGATATCGAGCCATGGCGACTTGATGAATGAACACTCTGTAGGAAGATCATAGGTCCACCAGAGTCTTCTCTGCATAGATAGGTCCACCAGGGTCTTCCCAACATAGATAGGTCCACCAGGGTCTTCACCATTATTTTGATAGTATCAAGCCATTGGGTTGCTGGTCTTCCTCTTCACCTTATTCCTTCTATTCTTTCTACCACAATGTCCTTCTCCAGTGATTCACTTTGTATGATGTGTCCAAAGTAGCCACATTAAAAAAAAAAAAAAAAGAATCATCTTGAGAACATTCATAGCACAAAACTTTAGGCATGTATGATGATCTAACACTAGGTGTCGTTGGATATACTAGTGAAGGAGAAGTGTGATGTTCTAACACTGGGTGTCGCAAGATACACTAGTGGAGGAGTAGTCTGATGCTCAAACACTAGGTGTCGCTAGAAACACTAGTGGAAGAGTAGTCAAACAAGCCAAAGGTCAGGAGCCAGGAAATCACAAAATGAACACAGGGAGAGAGCAGAGCTGAGGTCAGGGTACAAGCCGGAGGTCTGGAAGGCAGGAAGGCGCATCAAGTAAACAGGGAGAGAGCGGAGCCAAGGTCAGGGTATGAGCCGGAGGTCTGGAAGCCAGGAAGTCATATCAGAGTCAGTGGGGAACAGGCGGAGAAGTGTTAAAGGTTAGGGGTACCAGAACACGATCAAGACAATCACGGGAGCCAGAAACACAACTGCAAAACAGGAATTATCACTGGCGGTTTTCCCGGGTGGAGTTGCTCTTAAATAAGGCAGCGCAATCACCCGGTACGAGGCTCCAGTGAACAGGCCCCTCCCAATACCAACACAAGGCCCGAAGCCGGGAACCCCATCCACAGGAGCATAATACAAACACAAAGCATCGGCTCTGCAGGAGAGCAAAGCACCACCAATCAGAATCATGACAGCATGAAATCGTTTGACCTATAGGTTATCGTAAGTTATTTAAAAAAGTGTTATGCATTTTTAAAAAATCCTATTTTCCCCAATACTTTACAGTTAATTGTAAAGTAGAGAATGTTTTTCTAAGGACTTGCAAATTAGCTTTCCTCCAGAAGGAGTAAAACTCATTAGAATATCTAGTGTAGAACATGGTTGGTACCATCCCAAATTTGACATTGAGTTGTGATGTCACTGAGGAAATCCAGGAGTGTTTGAATACTTACCTGAAAACACTCAAGAAGGAAAAATATATATCTTAAATTAGATGCTCATCTGTAGACAGCTGTTTGGCGCATTTTCTGTTTTTTTTTTTGTTTGTTTGTTTTTTTCAGTTGGCTGGATATCACATCCAGTCAGCTGATACCTCCCCACACTTTGCCCAGTGACTCTCGTAAAATAAAGATTAGAACTGTCTCAAATAACAATTATCTGTTGCTCATAGTAACCAATCAGAACTCAGCCTTAATTTCTTAACCTACTTTGGTAAAGTAAAAGATTGGTTGCTATGGGCAACAAAACAGGGTTTTTTTTTGTTTTGCTAATTCTGACCCTTGTGGTCCATGGCCATCGAGCTATGGCTACCAGACCAGAGTCCTGTGAACGTCCTTCTGATTAGTAGGTCTGGTGTGACATCATGAATGATGTCACGCCAGGCTTACTCATAAGAAGACGAGTCGGGGATACCAGTATGTAGGAGGAAGTTCGTAGGGCTTTGGTTAGGTCTATAGCAGCTTTGTTGTCTATGGCAGCTAGTGATGAGCGAGCGCTAAGATGCTTGAGTGCTCGGTACTTGAAATGAGGAGGTTGGACGCTCCAACAGGCTTGACTCGATCACTGAGTACAATGGAAGTCAATAGGAAACTAGAGCATTTCTCCAGAAGAGTCTTCCTAAAAATGTTGGAGTTTCCCATTGACTTCTATAATATTTGGTAATCGAGTGGAGCCCGTCCAAGTGTCCGACCTGCTCGTTTCGAGTACCGAGCACTCGTGTTTCTTAGTGTTCACTATCACTAATGGATAGATTTCCTATATTTTATGGGGGACAGTACCCTTGCCTTTTTATCCTTGGGGTTATGGTGGTGTATCAGAAATCTGCCCCCCACCGATAATATCCTGGAGATAAGAAAAACATGATAAAAGCTTGAACCCATACAAGGGATAAATGATAAGTGAAAAGGTATGGACTGACCCCAAGAATCAAGCTATAAAATGTCCCGATGGCATGGAGTAGAAGGCCGTATATTAGCCCCACCCAACCATTCATTTTCGATGATAACAGAGCACAGTGACGATGGTGATGGGACATTTCAGAGCCCCGTTTTTAAGGCTTTGCTTGATTCAGCAATGCTCTGTTTTGTCGGCCATCTTGTCTGTCTTACTGTAACCATGACTACATATGAACTGCCTCATGTACTAATGTATTTTCACATTCTCTCTGCTTTCTATGATCTCATCTTTCTATTATGGTAGTATCTTGTAAATCTGCTCTTGGCGTCTCTCTAGACAGTATCTATACATGTTCCAGATGGTCCTCTGGGATCTTATAGTGTGGTGTGGTAGTGTCGGAAGCCATAAATATCATTGAGTTAGTCCTATATCACATGTATTGACAGATTTACGTCCATTGGAGACTTGCAGGAGGAAGAGATGACCGACTGATAACCTCCAGGCCAATAAAAGCCGGCAGTAACGTCTATCCATCATGGAGGAGTTTGATGTTTCTGTGTTAGAATTGTAAAAAAAAACCTGCGTCTGGTAACAGGAGCCCTATAACTGAGATAGATGTCATCTTGGTGTCCATATACATACGGCCAAGGGGTGTACATAGATATTATCTACATTAGATCGATCCATCCACTCATCCATCCGGTGGTGTAACTTGAAGCTCATTTGCCCCACTGCAAACTCTCCATCATAGGCTCCAAATATTATAGGTATTGTATAATGTTGGACTTCTCCTGTGGGCCAAAAGGGTCTTCTGGGCCTTGTTTGGGTGCAACTTCTTTACGCCCATGTATATAAATTTGGGTCACACTCACATACCTTATCTATCATTTATCTAATTATGAGTCTCATGCCTATTGTTAACCCTTTCATGACATTTGGCGTACACTTACGTCATGGTCGGGAAGGGGTTCCCTCAAAATGACAAATGTACGCCATGGTGGGCACGGCCCGTTGATGAATTCCCAGTAGGGTGCAGGGTTGTTAGAGACCGAAGATTCCATTCACTCAGGTAGCGGAGGATGGAACGACACCGGCATCGTCTTCTGGGACACTCACAGAAAAGACACAGAATCAGGTCTTTACAACACAGAGTCACACTGTTTAGGGCCCTTTCACACCTTCGTTTTTTGCCATCAGTCACAATCCGTCACATTTAAAAAAAAACGGCTCCAGTGCTGGATCCGTTTTTTTCTCATTGACTTGTATTAGCGACGGATTGCGACGGATGGCCTCACGTTTCATCTGTTGTTTGACGGGTCCGTTGAAAAATGTTTGTCCGTCGGACAGAGATGACGTCTACAGTATCGTTTTTTTGTTTGCGTCAAAAAAACGTCCCGCAACGGATCCGTCGCCGTCCATCTGTTTGTTAGAATGGAAGCCTATGGGCGCAGGACCCGTCGTAATCCGTCAAATGTCAGATTCCGGCGACGGATCCGTCTTTTATTAACAGAGCATGCTCAGTTGTGTAAATTTCCTGCTGGTCAGAAAAAGTCTCTCTCTCTCCTTCCCCTCTCTCGCCTCACTCTCTCTCTCTCCCCTCTTCTCTCTCTCTCTCTCCTCTTTCTCTCCCCCCTCTCTCTCCCATCTTCTCTCTCTCTCCCGTCTTCTCTCTCTCCTCTCTCTCCTCTCTCTCCTCTTTCTCCTCTTCTCTCTCTCTCTCTCCTCTTCTCTCTCCTATTCTCTTCTCTCTCTCTCTCCTCTTCTTCTCTCTCCCCTCTTCTCTCTCTCTCCCCTCTTCTCTCTCTCTCCCTCCCCTCTTCTCTCCCCTCTTCTCTCTCCTATTCTCTTCTCTCTCCTATTCTCTTCTCTCTCGCCCCTCTTCTCTCTCTCTCCTCTTCTCTCTCCCTCCTCTTCTCTCTCTCCTCTCTCTCTCCTCTCTCTCTCCTCTTCTCTCTCTCCTCTTCTCTCTCCCCTCTTCTCTCTCTCTCCTCTTCTCTTTCTCTCTCCCCTCTTCTCTCTCCCCCCTCTTCTCTCTCTCCCCTCTTCTCTCTCCCCCCTCTTCTCTCTCTCCTCTCTCTCCCTTCTCTCTCTCTCTCCCATCTTCCCTCTCTCTCCCCTCTTCTCTCTCTCTTCCCTCTTCCCTCTCTCCTTCTCTCTCTCCTCTTCTCTCTCCTCTTCTCTCTCCTATTCTCTTCTCTCTCTCTCTCCTCTTCCTCTCTCTCCCCTCTTCTCTCTCTCCCCCCTCTTCTCTCTCTCTCCCTCCCTCCCCTCTTCTCTCTCCTCTTCTCTCTCCTATTCTCTTCTCTCTCGCCCCTCTTCTCTCTCTCTCCTCTTCTCTCTCCCTCCTCTTCTCTCTCTCCTCTCTCTCTCCTCTTCTCTCTCTCCTCTTCTCTCTCTCCCCTCTTCTCTCTCTCTCTTCTTCTCTTTCTCTC
>NC_134356.1:29272893-29455051 GCF_048569485.1 Anomaloglossus baeobatrachus
CTCTAGCAATCTATCCTTTCTAGGCATCACCGAAACATGGCTGACACCATCCAACTCTGCCTCCCCAGCTGCACTATGCTACGGTGGCCTGCACTTCTCCCACACTCCTCGCCCTGGCAATAGACAAGGTGGAGGAGTGAGCCTCCTTCTTTCTAACAACTACAACTTCACCACAATCCCACCTCTACCCTCCCTCGACCTGCCTTCCTTTGAAGTGCACTCTGTCCGAATCTATTCTCCCTCCAACCTCCAAGTGGCTGTCATATACAGACCCCCGGGCGCCACCACTGCCTTCCTCGACCACTTCTCTGCCTGGCTTCTACACTTTCTCTCTGCTGACATTCCCACCATCATCATGGGTGACTTCAACATCCCCACTGACACTCGCCAACAAGCTGCTTCCAAACTCCTCTCCCTTGCTTCGTCTTTTGGCTTAACTCAGTGGTCCACCTCTGCCACCCACAAAGATGGACACACACTAGACCTTATCTTCACCCGCCTCTGTCCCCTTTCTGACTTCACAACTTCCCCCCTCCCCCTATCTGACCACCATCTTCTGACCTTTTCAGCCCTGTCCTCCTCACCTACCCCCCCTGTCCAGCACCTAGCACATCCCCGCAGAAACCTTGCACACCTCAACATGCACACCCTCGCCGACTCTATCCTCCCACTGTCCTCCATATCGTCCCTCCACGACACAGACAGCGCCACTACTTTCTACAACACCACCCTCACATCAGCTATTGATTCAGTCGCTCCCCTTGTGCATGGCAGAGTGAGACGAATCAATAGACAACCCTGGCACAACAGCCTCACTAAAAAACTGCGGCAAAGGTCTAGGGCTGCAGAGCGGCGGTGGAAGAAAACGCACTCCCAGGAAGACTTCACCACATTCAAAAATGCAATTCACACATTTCGTTCAGTCCTCACCTCCGCTAAACACGACTACTTCAGAAACCTCATATCCTCTCTAACACACAACCCCAAACAGTTATTCAACACTTTCAACTCCCTCCTTCGCCCACCACTGCCCCCTCCAACCTCCCTCATCTCTGCAGAAGAATTTGCCACCTATTTCCAAGAAAAAATCGACCTAATAAGGCAAGTCTTCTCTGCTCAGCCACCACAACCCCTTCATGTAGCTGACCACTGCCCCTCCCCCATAAACTTCCTCCCCACCATCACCGAAGGAGAGCTTGCACGTCTGCTCTCAAAAGCGCACCTCACCACCTGCGCACTTGACCCCATGCCATCCCACCTCCTTCCCAACCTCACCACCATCCTTATTCCAGCCTTAACCCATCTCTTCAACCTATCTTTAACGACTGGAACCTTCCCCTCTGCCTTTAAACATGCAACAGTCACACCTATCCTAAAGAAACCTTCCCTCGATCCAACCTCTACTACCAGCTACCGCCCCATATCACTACTCCCACTTGCCTCAAAACTCCTGGAACAGCATGTCCATGCTGAACTTTCCTCCCACCTCTCCTCTAACGCTCTCTTTGACAACCTACAGTCCGGCTTCCGTCCACATCACTCCACCGAAACTGCCCTGACTAAAATCACAAATGACTTGCTTACTGCCAAAGCGAACAAGCACTTCTCTATACTCCTACTCCTAGACCTGTCCTCAGCCTTCGATACCGTTGACCACTCCCTCCTACTACAGATCCTCTCTTCCCTTGGTGTCAGAGACCTCGCCCTCTCTTGGATCTCTTCATACCTCTCAAATCGCACTTTTAGTGTCTCCCACTCCCACACAACCTCTTCATCCCACCATCTCTCTGTTGGCGTCCCTCAAGGCTCTGTCCTAGGACCCCTACTTTTCTCTATCTACACATTTGGCCTGGGACAACTCATAAAGTCCCATGGCTTCCAATACCACCTATATGCCGACGACACCCAGATCTACCTCTCTGGCCCAGATGCCACATCTCTGCTGTCCAAAATCCCGAAATGTCTATCTGCTATATCCTCCTTCTTCTCCTCTCGCTTCCTAAAGCTCAATGTGGCCAAAACTGAACTAATCATCTTTCCTCCGTCTCACCTACACTCTCCACCTGATCTATCTATTACAATAAATAACACCACGCTCTCGCCAGTACCCAAAGTTCGCTGCCTCGGAGTGACCTTTGACTCTGCCTTATCCTTCATACCACACATCCAATCCCTCACCACCTCCTGCCGTCTTCAACTCAAAAATATTTCCAGAATCCGCCCTTTCCTCAATTTGCAATCTACTAAAATGCTAGTGCATGCCCTCATAATCTCCCGCCTCGACTACTGTAACATCCTCCTCTGTGGCCTCCCTGCCAACACGCTTGCCCCTCTCCAGTCCATCCTTAACTCTGCTGCCCGACTTATCCACCTCTCTCCTCAATACCACCCCGCTTCTCCTCTCTGCATGTCCCTCCACTGGCTTCCAATCTTCCACCGTATCCAATTCAAACTTCTAACACTGACCTACAAAGCTGTGCATAATCTTTCCCCTCCGTACATCTCCGAACTACTCTCCCACTACACTCCAACACGTCACCTCCGGTCCTCCCAAGATCTCCTCCTCTCCTCCTCTCTCATTCGCTCCTCACACAACCGACTCCAAGACTTCTCCCGAGCATCCCCAGTCTCCTGGAACTCGCTGCCTCAACACGTCAGACTATCCCCTACTCTTGCAAACTTGAAACGGAACCTGAAAACGCACCTGTTCAGAAATGCCTACAATCTACAATGAACTCGCTGCCGCCCGACCACCGTGCGCAGCTGCCGCCCGACCACCGTGCGCAGCTGCCGCCCGACCACCGTGCGCAGCTGCCGCCCGACCACCGTGCGGAGCTGCCGCCCGACCACCGTGCGGAGCTGCCGCCCGACCACCGTGCGGAGCTGCCGCCCGACCACCGTGCGGAGCTGCCGCCCGACCACCGTGCGGAGCTGCCGCCTGACCTACACCCCACCTATTGTCTCCTCCCCATAATCCTATAGAATGTAAGCCCGCAAGGGTAGGGCCCTCTTCCCTCTGTACTAGTCTGTCTACTGTAACTTGTATACGTATTTTGTATGTAACCCCCTTCTCATGTACAGCACCATGGAATTAATGGTGCTCTATAAATAAATAATAATAATAATAATAATAATAGGGGAGTATATTGGGTGGACTTTTTATAGGGGCAGTATATTGGGTGGACTTTGTATAGGGGAATATATTGGGTGGGCTTTGTATTGAGGAATATATTGAGTGGGCTTTGTATAGGGGAGTATATTGGGTGGACATTGTATAGGGGAAGTATATTGGGTGGACTTTGTATAGGAGAAGTATATTGGGTGGACTTTGTATAGGGGAGTAGATTTGGTGGACTTTGTATAGGGGAGTATATTGGATGGGCTTTGAATAGGGGAGCATATTGGGTGGGCTTTGTATAGGGGAGTATATTGGGTGGACTTTGTATAGGGGAATATATTTGGTGGACTTTGTATAGGGGAATATATTGGGTGGGCTTTGTATTGAGGAATATATTGAGTGGGCTTTGTATAGGGGAGTATATTGGATGGGCTTTGAATAGGGGAGTATATTGGGTGGACTTTGTATAGGGGAATATATTGGGTGGGCTTTGTATAGGGGAATATATTGGGTGGGCTTTGTATAGGGGAATATATTGGGTGGGCCTTGTATAGGGGAATATATTGGGTGGGCTTTGTATAGGGGAATATATTGGGTGGGCTTTGTATAGGGGAATATATTGGGTGGGCTTTGTATAGGGGAATATATTGGGTGGGCTTTGTATAGGGGAATATATTGAGTGGGCTTTGTATAGGGGAATATATTGGGTGGGCTTTGTATAGGGGAATATATTGGGTGGGCTTTGTATAGGGGAATATATTGGGTGGGCTTTGTATAGGAGAAAGTCACCTTCGGGCTAATATTTTATGCAATTGGGTTTCATGCAAAACAAAAAAATTGCACAGTTTACAGTCTATTGCTGGCTGCAGAATGAGTTAACTAAGAATCCATCAGTGAGCTTATTGCAAGGGGGAGTTAGTCTGTTATCGGTCTTTTTCTGAGCTCTACTTGGTTGATTTTTGACCACATGAAAGTTCAGTTCAACTTTGATGTGGTCTGTAATCATTATAGTTACAATAATTGATGAGTGAACACTACGATGATCGAGTGCTCGTTACTGGAGTCGATCAGGTCAGATGCTTGGACGGGCTCAAGTCGAGTAACGAGTATAATGGAAGTCAATGATTGGGCAGAGCGGCTCTCAGCCGACTTACAGCCAGCCATAAACAGAGCATTTCCAGTGGGGGGGGGGGGGGGAGGTCAGGATTTGGGGTTTTTCACTGCAGGGAGCTGGCTCTTGTTGGATCGTTCACTAACGGCATATCTGAGCACCCGAGTTTCGAGTGTACCCGAGTATCGGGCAGTGGCGAGCACGCTCTCACATCATCAGTTACAATATCTCCATCATAACGCGCTCACTGACAGATTCTTAGTTAACTCATTCTTCAATTTAAATTTTCAATGAAACCTGAGTGCAAAAAATAGAGTGCCCTTAATGGCAAGAATATCCTTTAAGATTTTGTTGAGGGCCTCAGCACTTATAAGACAGGATTCTCTTTCTTAGAAGTAAAATTAAGTCTTCTTTTTATAACTCCTGACCTCATGGACTATAAATACAATAGAGAAATGTCCTTACTAAGTAACATTGGGTAAAATTACCGGTGGTGGGCACGGGACGGGTCGGCCTTCTGCTGCAGGATGATTGATGGATGTGACAGCTGCTGTGACCGCTCGCCTTGGCTTTAATTACCGCACACCTGTTTTCCTCCATTAAGTGCAAGAATAACATGCTA
The DNA here is from genome assembly GCF_048569485.1 of Anomaloglossus baeobatrachus. Taxonomy (NCBI): domain Eukaryota; kingdom Metazoa; phylum Chordata; class Amphibia; order Anura; family Aromobatidae; genus Anomaloglossus; species Anomaloglossus baeobatrachus. The sequence goes on from NC_134356.1 coordinate 29,277,745, forward strand.
TACTGCAAAGCTTTCCCTTAAGACTCAGCATGATGCAATCTTTATAGGGCTACTGTATTGTCGCAATTTGGGGACTTAGGGCCCACCCAGGAATAACCACATATGGTCCAATAAGTAATTACACACTTTTCAGAGGCAATAAATCCCAAAAATCCAACCCTAAAAATAGAGGAGAGGGACTGGACAACCCTTGTGTCCAAACAATCAATACAAGTGTATGTAATCTCCCAAAACTCAAAATGCAGTATTATATATGACTCGAAAGCTAAATGCATTTAATCTTCAATCCTTATGCAAATGGATTCAATATTGAATTAATTTTTTTTTCGTGTGAAAAATGTGAAATGTTTCATTTTCTGTGGCAATGTAATTTTCAAGAAATTTCTTAATTCTTTTTTTTTGCAGTTGAATTTGCTGTGTAGACTGGTACAAGACCAGCAGAGTCATTTCACTATTTTTAAAGACCAGGAAAAATAAATTACTCCCAATTATGAGGATGCCTTATAGCAGAAAGTGCAGCAGGGTGGGGTGGAGGTGAAGTATAGCCCCATCCTCTAGGTAGTGGCAGAAGAACTATATGCTAAATTTTACAAAGAAGTCTTATTTAGGCATCCTGATATTTAAATGGAGAATCATTCATTTTTCATGGCCTCTAAAGATAGTGAAATGACGAAATAGCAAAGTCAAAAAAGAGATAGTGAAATGACTCTGCTGGTCTTGTACCAGTCTACATAGGTCAAGAAAAGGATAGTGAAATGACTCTGTTGGTTTTGTACTAGTCTACATAGCAAAGTCAAGAAAAGGATAGTGAAATGACTCTGCCGGTCTTGTACCAGTCTAGATATCAAAATCAAGAAAGATAGTGAAATGACTCTGCTGGCTTTGTACCAGTCTACATAGCAAAGTCAAGAAAAGGATAGTGAAATGACTCTGCTGTTCTTGTACCAGTCTACATAGCAAAGTCAAGGAAAGGATAGTGACATGACTCTGCCGGTCTTGTACCAGTCTAGATATCAAAATCAAGAAAGATAGTGAAATGACTCTGCTGGTTTTGTACCAGTCTACATAGCAAAGTCGAGAAAAGGATAGGGAAATGACTTTGCCAGTCTTGTACCAGTCTACATATCAAAGTCAAGAAAGAGATAGTGGAATTACTCTGCCGGTCTTGTACCATTCTACATAGCAAAGTGAAGAAAGATAGTGAAATGACTGCTGGTTTTGTACCAGTTTACATACCAAAGTCAAGAAAGAGAGTGAAATGACTCTTCTAGTCTTGTACCAGGCTACATAGCAAAGTTAAGAGTTAGTGAAATGACTCTGCCAGTCTTGTACAAGTCTACATAGTAAAGTTAAGAAAGAGATAGTGAAATGACTCTGCCAGTCTTACACCAGTCTACATAACAAAGTTAAGAATGAGATAGTGAAATGACTCTGGTGGTCTTGTACCAGTCTATATAGCAAAGTCAGCTGCAAAAAAAACCCCAAAACAAAACAAGAAATTTCTGCCTATTGTAGTTGGTCTTGTGGACATTGAAAATACAATATTTCACGTTTTTTCACACGGAATTTTTGTTTTACTCGATATGAAGCAATGTAGACATATTGTCATGTTGGGCTAAGTTGTCCATGTTTGAATTTGCGAAATTGTGTAATTTAGTTGAATGATGTCCCACTGTTATAATCTGTTTCTAAAACAATATTTTTTTTTATTCTTCAGTCCTAATTTAGCACTCGAAGAAGACAAAACACATTCCAGTCCCCAGTGCGCCCCTCTCAATTGTCTCTCCAAAACGCCCCCCAACCCATAGACTTCAAAAGAGATGCTACCTTGGGACAAAGCGGTGGATCGTAGATCACTGATCGCAACCAGAAGACTGAAGAAGCCTAAAGTCTGGACTTTTACCACTTCGGAATTCAGACCTGCGTAAAGAAAACGAGAAGCACAGAAGGAACGTCTGATTATCGGAGGATGGTCCTTTGATGACCTCTATCGGCAGAAGCTGGTGACAAGGGAAAAAGAAGACTGTTCCCGTAACTCATCAGCTATAGTATTCCAGGATACTAAAGCCAAGATTTGAATCTTTGGACACATTTTTCACTATTCGTAGAGCGGTCATAAGGTTGATTTTTATTTGTCGTTAACAGCATGCTATTTATTTATTTTTATATATATATGATTTTGCACCCTTTGCTGTGATCTAAACCCGTTAGGTGAAGACTATTCTTTGGGACATTGTACGATTTGTCTGTCGATAAAACATTTTTTATTTTAATGGAATGTAGTGTAAAGGAGCTACATCCAAGGGATCTTGTTTTTGGGTTTTCTTAAAACATGGGCAACTGGATTGTGAGGGACATGGATCCGAACATCGGTATAGATTGTTTGGTTTCTCAAATGGTTAAAAATGTACAAAAAATCCCCATACTTATCGATATACCAATGATGAAACAATGTAGAAAGCATCTCCCTGACCGTCCCTTAACCCCTTGTTCAACTTTTCTTCTGAAACGCTTTAAAAACCTTATTGGTAATAGAAGTGTAAAAGAAGGGGAGAGGAGGGGGATGAAGCTGCAGCTTCTAAGTTAATATTTATCGTTATACCGATGATGAATTAATGTAGAAAGCATCTAACAAGCGTAAGGTGGCATCTTCCTGACCTCCCAGTAGCATCTAATTGACCTTTCGATCTATAAAAGTTTAGAAACTTCCTTGGTAATTTGAAGTATAAACAGAGGGGAGAAGAGGGGGATGAAGCTGCAGCTTCTAACTTAGTATTTATCGTTATACTATTGATGAATCAATGTAGAAAGTATCTAACAAGCGGGGAGGTGGCTTCTCCCTGACCTTCAGGTAGCTTCTTGTTACGCTTCCATCTGTAAATGTTTAGAAACTTCCTTGGTAATCTGAAGTATAAATGGAGGGGAGAGGAGGAGGATGAAGCTGCAGTTTCTAACTTAGTATTTATAGTTATCCCGATGAGGAATCAATGTAGAAGGTATGTAACAAAGGGAAGGTGGTTCCTGACCTTCTGGTAGATTCTAGTTAACAGTTCAATCTGTAAATGTTTAGAAACTTCATTGGTAATTTCAAGTATAAAAAGAGGGGGATGAAGCTGCAGCTTCTTTGTATTTATCGTTATACTATTGATGAATCAATGTAGAGAGTATCTAACAAGGGGGGAGGTGGCATCTTCCTGACCTCCCAGTAGTTTTTAATTCACCTTTCCATCTGTAAATCTTTAGAAACTTTCTTGATAACTTTAAGTATTAAAGGAGGGGAGTGGAAGGGGATGAAGCTGCAGTTTCTAATTTAGTATTTATCATTATCCTGATGATGAATCAATGTAGAAAGTATCTAACAAGCGGGGAGGTGGCTTCTCCCTGACCTTCAGGTAGCTTCTTGTTACGCTTCCATTTGTAAATGTTTAGAAACTTCCTTGGTAATCTGAAGTATAAATGGAGGGGAGAGGAGGAGGATGAAGCTGCAGTTTCTAACTTAGTATTTATAGTTATCCCGATGAGGAATCAATGTAGAAGGTATGTAACAAAGGGAAGGTGGTTCCTGACCTTCTGGTAGATTCTAGTTAACAGTTCAATCTGTAAATGTTTAGAAACTTCATTGGTAATTTCAAGTATAAAAAGAGGGGGATGAAGCTGCAGCTTCTTTGTATTTATCGTTATACTATTGATGAATCAATGTAGAGAGTATCTAACAAGGGGGGAGGTGGCATCTTCCTGACCTCCCAGTAGTTTTTAATTCACCTTTCCATCTGTAAATCTTTAGAAACTTTCTTGATAACTTTAAGTATTAAAGGAGGGGAGTGGAAGGGGATGAAGCTGCAGTTTCTAATTTAGTATTTATCATTATCCTGATGATGAATCAATGTAGAAAGTATCTAACAAGGGGAAGGTGGCATCTCTCTGACCTGTCAGTAGCCTCTTGTTCACGTTTCCATCTGTAAATGTTTAGAAACTTTCTAGTTAATTTGAAGTATTAATGGAGGGAAGAGGAGGGGGATGAAGCTGCAGCTTCTAACTTAGTATTTATCGTTATACTGATGATGGATCAATGTAGAAAGTATAAAAAAATGGAAAGGTGTCATCTCCCTGACCTTCCAGTAGATTCTAGTTCACCTTCAAATTGCCAAGGAAGTTTCTAAATGTTTACAGATATAAGGGGAGAGGGGAGAGGAGGGGGATGAAGCTGCAGCATCCAACTAAATATTTGAGACGGAGAACGACGAGGAAAGCTGGTTAAGTAGAGATATCTGAATGGCTCAGAGCACAAATCAGGTCTAATACTTGATAGCAGAAAGGCAGATGCCACTCGAAGGGTCTAGCGAATCGATTTTGATCATTTCTACTTGCAGTGTTATTGGTAACGATAAGTATGGTCTACTACATCATATATATGCAAGTGTGGAGAAAAGAGTATTACATTAATAGGAAGCTTATAAACTGCCATTGCCTGTGCAATCCAATCAAGGGGCAGTAACAGCTCTTAAAGGGGTTTTTGGGGATTGAAAAAAAAAATGAAGGATGAAAGAAGATGTCACTATGAACAAATTTCTAAATAACTTTAATTAGCTAATCACAATTATTTTGTCTAGTGAAGTAATCATTAAACTACATTAAAATGGCCGCCATCTTGTTACATGACCTAGGACAGGTACCTGTGAACCTAGCTGCTTTGAGGTATTGTGAAATACTACAGAAATACTTAGATCAGCCTCAAATCGGCAGAAATTTCCATTTTTATTTTTACAGGTCACTTGTCAGCTTTACTGTGTAGACTGGTACAGGTTCAGCAGAGTCATCTCAGGATCATTAGATGGCTATTGCATAGCAGGATGCCTAAATAAGCCTTGAAATATCATGAAAAACTACATAAATACTTAGTTCAACCTCAGTCAGCAGAAATTTCCTTTTTTATTTTTACAGCTCACTTGTTAGCTTTACTGTATAGACTGGCACATATTTAGCACAGTCATCTCACAATCTTTAGAGGGCAGGAAGAATTAATGACATCCCTCTTGTCTAGCAGGATGCCTAAATAAGCCTTGAAATATCGTGAAATACTACAGAACTACTTAGTTCAACCTCAATAGGCAGAAATGTCCTTTTTTTGCAGCTCACTTGTTAGTTTTACTGTGTAGACTGGCACAAGTTCAGCAGAGTCATCTCACAATCCATTAGATGGCTATTGTATACCAGGATGCCAAAATAAGCCTTGAAATATTGTGAAATATTACAGAAATACTTAGTTGAACCTCAATCGGCGGAAATTTCCTTTTCTTTATTTGTAGCTTACTTGTCAGTTTCACTGTGTAGACTGGCACAGGTACAGCAGAGTCAACTGATAATCATTAGAGGACAGGAAGAATTAATGACATCCCTACTGTATAGCAGAATGCCTAAATAAGCCTTGAAATATTGTGAAATACTACAGAAATACTTAGTTCAACCTCAATAGGCAGAAAGGTCCTTTATTTTTACAGCTCACTTGTTAGCTTTACTGTGTAGACTGGCACAAGTTCAGAAGAGTCATCTCACAATTATTAGAGGGCAGGAAGAATTAATTATATCCCTTTTGTATAGCAGGATGCCTAAATAAGCCTTGAAATATTGTGAAATACTACAAAAATACTTAGTTCAACCTCAATACGCAGAAGTTTCCTTTTTTGCAGCTCATTTGTCAGCTTTCCTGTGTAGACTAGCACAGGTTCAGCAGAGTCATCTCACGATCATTAGATGGCTATTGCATAGCAGGATGCCTAAATAAGCCTTGAAATATGAAATACTACAGAAATACTCAGATCAAATTCAATCGGCAGAAATTTCCTTTCTTTTTACAACTCACTTGTCAGCTTTGCTGTGTAGACTGGCACTGGTTCAGCAGAGTCATCTCACAATCATTATAGCGCAGGAAGAGTTACTGACACTCCTTTTGTATAGGAGAATGCCTAAATATGGCAACAAACTAAAATTTTAGTGCTGTAGTGATTTCTTCCCTAGAAAAAAACAATAGTGATTTTGCTAATTAAAGTATTTATGTTTTTTTTTTTCTTCAGACCTTTTTATTTCTCCTATTTCTGGAGAACCCCTTTACATTATGCTGTATGATGTTTTGTACAATTTAAGATTGCTATTTTAGGTGAGTGTTTTTCTTTTTCCAAATATTACTGAAATTTTAAGTAAGGTTTATCAACTGCAATACCTCCTTTCACCACTATGCCGGTGACCACCACCATCCATAGACACCAATGCAACAGCGCCACCAGCTTTCAGATCTTTACTCGGATTCAAACCTTAATCTTTGAAATGCAGTAACTTTGGAACGGAGCGTGTTCTAGAAAGGATGGAACCCACGTTTTGGTCTGCAAGAAGTGTTTTACATCTTGAGTATATTCCAAATATAGGTGCTAATACCCCTTTAAAATTGTTTTTTTTATGTTGTAACCATTACTTTTACCATACATTTCTGTGCATTTTACCAGGATTACATTTGTTGATCTCCTCTACTGAGATGCGTTTTTTTGTTTTTGTTTTCTTAAGGTTTTCCTTGATCTTGAGGAGTAGGTGTAAGTTTAGATTTATTTTTAAATCAAGACTGATATACTTGACCAAAGACTGGTCCTTATTATTATTAATGATGATAGCCTGCACAAATAATTGTGATTGAGGTGGATTGGATAGTCAATGACACAGCGTGTTCTCCATGCACTGATACGTTTATGCACTTGACCGTTTTTTAGTACTATAAGGTTGTTGTTGCTTCTTATTATACTTTTATGCTAATATCACAGTTATTATGGTGGGGTATGGTATGACACTCACTGACTTTGGATTCTGCATTTTAGGTCTTCTCCAAGTTACCTCCCACTCACTGTGGAATAGACACTTAGATGTTGACCTTTTGAATCGTACAAAAAAAAAAAAAAAAGAGGTCCTTCAACTTTGGTCCCAGTTTGGTTACCAAAAGCCATCAAGATCCACTATTCCATCTTACCTGCTGTTGAATTAACATTCGATGACAAATTTTCAGGTTGGACCATGATGGTCCACGATGAGCTTGGTGGTCCATGATTGGACTATGATGAGCTTTATGGTCCATGATTAGACCATGACGAGCTTGATGGTTCATTATGAGCTTGATGGTCCATGATTGGTCCTTTGTGGTCCATGATGAGCTTGATGGTCCATTATATGACTATGATGGTCCACGATGTGGTTGATGGTCCATGATTGGAACATGATGAGCTTAATGGTCTATATTTGGATCATGATGATCCATAATGAGCTTGATGGTTCATGATTGGACCATGATGAGCTTGATGTTCCATGATTGGACTATGATGGTCCACGATGAGGTTGATGGTCCATGATTGGACCATGATGAGCTTTATGGTTCATAATTGGACCATGACGAGCTTGATGGTTCATGATGACCTTAATGGTACATGAATAGTCCTTGATGGTCCAAGATTGGACTATAATGGTCCATGATGAGGTTGATGGTCCATGATTGGAACATGATGAGCTTGATGGTCCATGATTGGACCATGATGAGCTTAATGATTCATGATTGGACTATGATAAGCTTGATGGTCCATAATGGTCCATTATTGGACCATTGGAGTCCATGATTGGACCATGATGAGCTTGACGGTCTATGATAGAACCATGATGGTCCATGATGAGCTTGACGGTTCATGGTTGAACCACGATGATGTTCTAATGGTACAGAAAAAGAGAGGACCTCCAACATTGGTCCACTTTGCTTACCGAAAGCCATCAAGATCCACTATTCCATTTTAACTGCTGTTGACTTAACATTTGGTGACTAATTTTCAGGTCCATGATTAGACCATGATAAGCTTGATGGTCCATGGCTGGACTATGACTGTCCACAATGAGCTTCTCATGATTCCCTAAATTTAGAAAATGTGCAGAGGCGTATGACTTGAAGTTCCTGGGCCTAAAGACAATATTTGGAATTGGGCCCCCCGCTATTTATTATGTGCCAATTATAATACTAGTGTCTTATGTGACTATTGGGTCTCCAGGTCGTGGGACTATAGATATGTCCCTAAGAGTTCACAGAACCCCGGCAGAGGTTTGGGCACTCTATATAGCACCCTTAGTTCTTTGGAGAATTTCATGGGGCCCATACAAAAATGAATACATTTTGGTGCAAATCCCCCTGTAAAGTAAAGGGTTCATGATTTATAGTTTTTGAATGTTTTATGTTTTTACAAGAAGGAATCATAGTTTAAAAATGGACTATGAACAGGTTGAACGGTCAATGGAGTCACAGCCAAAATGTAAAATATATTTGGAGTATGGGAGCTCCAAGTGAAACTCAAAAATATATGTAAAAGTTATGAGTTGATTTTATTTTCACCTATGCAAAAAAATGTGGTTTTTTCATAGTATAAAAAGGGACAATAATTGCACTCTCGTGCTGCATCACTTAATGGGAAAGTTAATGCAAAAAACACCAAATATAACAACTCTAAAAATTGGGAACTTTTACATATTTTTTCTTGAAAATCACAGAGGTTCCAAATGTCTCCATTGCCAACAACGTCAACGGAAACTTCTTGTATACTGACCCGATATTCTTTGATATGGAAGGGTCATGGCGACTCAACAGGTTGTCTCACAAGGTAATATTTGGACATAGGACTTAAAGGGGTATTCCCATCTCCTAATATGTAGTAGGTCTAATAATAATATTATTATTATTAATAATAATAATTGCAAATCCCTCCAATTAGAAATGTAGCATAGTTCTCCTAATATAGACATGTCTCTTACATGTGACATTTTTTTTAATTTCATATAGCGGATCTGGTGGTTACAAGAAATAAAAAAATTCTTGGTGACCAACAACGTTCCAAAAAAAGGGACCCTGTCACCTCCTGGACCCCAGTGTTTGTGATATGAGGAAGGTGCAGACTGGGATGACCAGAATCCATAAGTTATTGAAGTGCAAAATATGTATTAGAAATAAAAAACAACATTTTCTGGCTGCGGAAGATGGAGGTCGGCATCAAATTTTACCAAAATTGTGAAAAATTAAAAATTCAATACACTAAATTTTCTTCAGCCTGGAGATGTTATTGTGCAGGTTATTAATCATAAAGTTTGTGTATTCATAGGAAATACAGTTTAATGTTAGAACACTGGATAAGGGTTTAGCTAACACATATAGCTTCTAAAGGAACAAAATTTCAGGAGATTTTCCTGAATTTGGAAAGCAACAATAACAAATGTGGAACATAATGTTCATTTTTTATTATTTTTTTACTTATAAATTATAACTAATAGGTGATTCAATTAATTTAATTAATATATATATTTTTTTATTTAATTTTAATTTATAGCAAATATTATACTTTACTTTTATCCTAATATTTTATGCTAATTTTGTTTTAGCCTTGTGAAACCTCAAAATTAACAAACATGGAATATTAAATATTTCTGTCCTCATTAGTATGTCATATGTTTTGAGAAAATGTTTATGTCCTACATACCAATATAGCTATATTTATTTAATTTTTTTATTTTTATTGAATTTTGTGCTTCTTTGACATTTTATAAGATCAATAGATGAGAAATTGTCAAGTCAGGGATTTTCATAATTCATTTCTGTTAATACAAATTTACTTTTCAAATGAGTAAAAGTTTTGCAATTTTAATTTAGAATTTTTCAATAAATAAATCAGAATTTTATTATTTTTTTGCTTTTAAAATCATTAGTATTCTCCTTTTTCGTTGCCTAATTTTGAACTGTGTATTTTTTTGGGCTTTTTTTGTTTTACCACCAATATCTCATAATGTTAATGTTATAAAATTATTAATTTTCCGCTAGATTCTTATTATTTGATTATACTTGTATATGAACGGCATATTTCATCTCTTACAGCAAAGAAAAAATGTGTAAATCCTGAATATAAAATGTATTTGCCATATTCCTTTATTTATTTTTTGTTTATTTTTGTTTTTGCTCTATTCACAATTAAATTGATCTTTCCACTATTTGTACGGTGCGGCACGGAGTCAAATTTTGGTTAAAAATGAATTGGAATGTGAAATGAATAAAATTAAATAATCAATTTTAAAAAGAGGGTCTTTGTGTGATGCTCGTCACTAGGTGGCACTAGATACTACTTGTGTGCAGTGTGAACGGAGAGATATTCAGACAAGGCGGGGTCAGAAACCAGGAAGACACGACAGGATACAGGAAGCAGGCAGAGACTAGACAAAGACACCAGCTGAGGGTCAGGATTCCAGGAGAGAACATATAGGATACAGGGAGCAGGCAGAGACGTGGTCAGGAGAAGGTCTGAGGTCAGAAACCAAGTAGACACGACAGGATACAGGGAGCAGGCAGAGACGAGACCAAGACACCGGCTGAGGGTCAGGATTCCAGGAGAGAACATATAGGCTACAGAGAGCAGGCAGAGACGTGGTCAGGAGAAGGTCCGAGGTCAGAAACCAGGAAGACATGACAGGATACAGGGAGCAGGCAGAGACGTGACCAAGACACCGACTGAGGGTCAGGATTCCAAGAGAGAACATATAGGATACAGAGAGCAGGCAGAGACATGGTCAGGAGAAGGTCTGAGGTCAGAAACCAGGAAGACGCGACAGGATACAGGGAGCAGGCAGAGATGTGACTAAGACACCGACTGAGAGTCAGGATTCCAGGAGAGAACATATAGGATACAGGGAGCAGGCGGAGATGTGATCAGGAAAAGGTCCAAGGTCAGAAACCAGGAGGTAATGACAAAGACAGGGGGGCGGGCAGAGCAGAGTCAACAACAGTCCAGGCTCAAGAAGCCAAGATCAGATAACTGTACAGAAACAGGAGCCAAGAGCACTTACTGCAGAACCAGGAAGTACGACTGGCAACATTCTGGGCAAGCATGAAGCAGAGCACCTGGAACGAGGAGCATCTGCAAAAAATAAAAAAAAAGACAATAACTTGCCTAAAGGTGTATAATCACTATGAGGTGATAATGAACAGAGAAGACATCACAGGATTTTTATAAGAGGGTGGTCGGAAGAAGATATTCCGATTCAGTGCCCCATGGCATAGGTGCACCTATATCGCCATCTGTTGGAGGATCAGGGTCACCAGGAACCAATGTGTCAGGAGTGTGTTTCCTTGAGGGAAGAGTTAGAAGGAGATGCCGAGTCAAGTGACCACTGTAGTACAGTCACAAAATATAAAAGACTGGGCCATTAGCGGGAAGAGAGAGTTGGCACCAAGATCATCAGGGGTAGTGATGGGCGAACCCAAACTGTAAAGTTCAGGGTCTGAACACTAACTTCTCAGGTAAGTCTGTGTAATTGTTCGGCAACCCGGATAAAGAAAAAAAAAGAAAGGAAAGCAAAATGGGTATTAAAGCAGAACAATTATACTTACCAAGTTTCCGCGTAGCTGTCACACTGATTCCGGGTCTGCTCATTGAAGCTCATGAATATTCACTCCTTCCCCCAGCCACCATCTGTGACAGCATCAGTGATTAGTTGCAGTCAGGCTTTTGGCATCTGTGATTGGTTGCCCTCACACTAGCTGTCTGAGTCTCTGAAATGGAGTGTAAAAATAAACAATTGGAAAAAACGGATTAGGGTCCCCCGTCTTTTGATGCCTAGCAACGATATAACAGACAACCGGAGGCTGCAGCCCCCAGCTGTGCACTTTATCTTGGCTGTGTAGCAAAATCTGAGGGACCCCATGTGGCTTTTTTAAATAATGTTAAACAGCATGCGGTCCCCCCAAGTTTGATACCCAGCTAAGATAATGCAGAAAGCTGGGGGCTGGTTTTCTCATGCTGGGGAAGCCCATAGTTATTCGGCCCTCCTCAGCCTAAAATTAACATCTCGCAGCCAATACAGAATTGGCGCATCCATTAGATTTGCCAATCCTGGTGACTTGCCCAGCTCATTCCGATTGCCCTGGACCGGTGGCAATCAGGGTAATATAAAGGGTTAATGACGGCTGTGATTTTTGAAAAAAATCCCAGCAGTTATCAAGCCTGAGGTTAGTAATGGGTACTAACCCCCATTACTAATTGTGTAAGTAAAAAAAAAACAACACACAAAAAGACAGAGAAAAATGTATTATTTATTAACAAAAAAAGCCAAAAAATCCTCCTTCTCCAATTTATTAACCCCCAAAACACCCCTGCAGGTCCAATGTAATCCACATTATGACATCCCACTACTGTTCCGTCTCTGCTACATCCTGAGGTCGCAGTGCACAGTCAAATTAGAAAATGTGACCAATCACTGCAGCGTCCGGGACACACTGACTGAGCCGCAGCTGTGAGCTCACCTGAGGTCACAGCTGGCAGTTTCCACAGTACCCCAGCTGTGACCTCAGGTGAACTCAATTAACTCAATCAGAGACATCGGCAGTCTGACTGAAACCAATTACAGACGCTGTCACAGAAGATGGGCGGGGGAAGCAGTGAATATTCATGCGATTTAATGAGTGGACCCAGAAGCAGTGTGCCTGCTTCGGGAAACTCAGTCCTGCTTTAATCCCCATTTTACATCACCCTAGCTTTTACTACTACCATTTTATAACACTTACGTTTGGGTCCCTTAGACTTACATGAGGTTCAGCGTCCGGAGTCAAGTTCGGTCTTGAACCAGACTACTCCGGCCTGACCCACCAAACCCGAACATCTGTGGGTTCATCCATCTCTAAACAGGGGAACAGAGTCCCTCAGGCAGGAACACAGAGTGTCTGTTGGGGGGGGGGATTTGCCTTGGACAAAGGTATGTCCAGTGAAAGCAGATGGACAGGTATTTCTAATCAAAGCAGATGGGCAATAGTCCATCTGCTGAAAACAGGTTCAACCAGGATGGGAGGGATGAGTCTTGGTCAGTGAGGGGATAATACAGTAGACTGTTGACTTCATCCCTTTGCACCTGGGACTGCACATGCCCCCATTTCTGTGGGTTTAAAACTCCACAAGCTCACATGCTCTCTTTTTGACCACTAGCATCATGACGAGCATACTAGGCTAAGTAACCCATGGGACCCCAGCATTACCCTCCCCCCCTTGACCAAACTGCAACTTTCACCTGCATTATCCTTAACCCTTGTTGCTGTACCGCTATTAACACCTTGATTTCGTATCTAGGAATATCTAGTGTTAGGTGGGGTGGGCTGCTATCGTGTATGTGTTTTAGGGTAACGTGGGTGGAAAGTTGTTAGGATATTGCGGGTTTGATTGTATGTTAGCGGGTCCAACAAGATTCAGGACTGGAATTAATTCTGGACATCTGACCGGGCTCCAATCCCCTCACACGGCTATGGGGACCCAGGTATTGCGCTTTAAAATGGTGATAGAAAGGGCTAGGGAGCAAATGCGTTATACTTACAGAGTCTCCCGAGCGGCTGTAACACTACTTCTGAGGCCGCTCATTAACCCTCATACGTATTCACTGCTTGCCCTGCCCACCAGTCTTGCTGGCGTCTCTGATTAGTTGCAGTTAGACAGAGCCCTTACCCTGTGTGACGGCGTGTATGCCTGCATGGAATCACACATGTTGTGTATGTACTGTATGCATAGTGGTGTAAAATCAATAAAAATATTGCTGTAGGGTCCCCCCATATTATGATACCCAACACAGATAAAGTATACGGCTACAGGCTGCAGCCCCCAGCCGTGTGCTTATCTTGGCTGTGTATCAAAATAAGAGGGACCCCATACAGCTTTTCGAAATATTATCTAAATAAATCATTTTTTTTAAACGGTGTGAGGTCCCTCCAGTTTTGATACCCAGTCATCATAAAGCTGACAGCTGGGGGCCGGTATTCTCAGGCTAGTGAGGTTCCATGATTATTGCCGCCCCCCCCTTCCCCCAAGCCTAAAAATAGCAGACTGTATTGTGTAGCCTACTGAACCAAACTAAGGCAATGTGCGCACTAGAAATGTCCTTTTTCTCAAGAAACTTTCTTGAGAGACATTCTGGGAGTTGAAGATTCCCGCACCTGCGGGAAAAAAACGCACCAATTTCACGGTAAAAACGCATGCGTTTTTGCCGCGATTTTACCGCGATTTCATCGCGGATTTTCCGCAGGTTGTTTCTGACACATGCAAGTATAGAAATTCCGGGGTATTCCGCAGGTAATAATGGACATGCTCATTTTCTCAAGAAAGTTTCTTGAGAAAAATCCACAGCGTGCGCACAGCTATTTTTTTTACACATAGGTTTTGCTGGGAAATGTCTGCAGAAAGATTTCTAATCTTTCTCAAGAAATTTCCGCGGCAAATCCGCGGGTAAAACGGTCTAGTGCGCACATAGCCTAAGAGACCATTTTAAATGCTCAGGAAGCCTTTGCAGGTATTTTGTGGTAATTATTCTAATTTTCTGAGAAAAATGACTTTTGGGTTTTCATTGGCTGTAAGTCATAAACATTAACAAAAATAAACACTTCAATAGATCCCTCTGTGTGTAATGACTCTATATAATATATAGGAATAGATCCCTCTGTGTGTAATGACTATATAATATATAGGAATAGATCCCTCTGTGTGTAATGACTATATAATATATAGGAATAGATTCCTCTGTGTGTAATGATTCTATATAATATATAGGAATAGATCCCTCTGTGTGTAATGACTCTATATAATATACAGGAATAGATCCCTCTGTGTGTAATGACTCTATATAATATATAGGAATAGATCCCTCTGTGTGTAATGACTATATAATATATAGGAATAGATCCCTCTGTGTGTAATGATTCTATATAATATATAGGAATAGATCCCTCTGTGTGTAATGACTCTATATAATATATAGGAATAGATGCCTTTGTGTGTAATGACTCTATATAATATATAGGAATAGATCCCTCTGTGTGTAATGAATCTATATAATATATAGGAATAGATCCCTCTGTGTGTAATGACTCTATATAATATATAGGAATAGATGCCTTTGTGTGTAATGACTCTATATAATATATAGAAATAGATCCCTCTGTGTGTAATGACTCTATATGATATATAGGAATAGATCCCTCTGTGTGTAATGACGCTATATAATCTATAGGAATAGATCCCTCTGTGTGTAATGACTCTATATAATTTATGAGTTTCCCTTTTTGTAATGTATTACTGAAATAAATTAACTTTTTGAGGATATCCTAATTTATTGAGATGCACTTGTCTGTAGATATTGACCATGTCCACTAGGTGTCAGTATTGTAACCAAACATCTCACAAAAGGAACTTGTTATGTTATTTTTAGCTGAAGTTTTTGAAAACTTTTTTAGTGTAAACCATTATATTGATTAGATCTTAATCAAACTCTAAACTGCAGATGGCATCACCCGTAATTTCCAATGTCTGAGAATGACTTTTTTTCGGCAGCCGACAGGAAGTGCCTTTCTAGTTGTGGTCCCGCTGTGCCCCCAATTCCATCAGAGGAGTACCGCCACTTTTGATGAACCACTGCTTATTATTTACACACAATTTGCTAAGTATTTTCCTCCAGGAAAAGTATGCTTTCTCACAAGAACTTCCAGTTACTCTTTGAGATAACTTAGTTCCGCTTACAAAAAAAAATGTTCTGCAGCAGCTGGAATACACATTACAAAGTAAAGACCGAGTAAATGTCCCTTTTTTTTATAAACTATGGCGCAGCGGTTTAACATTCATGTCCTGTGGTGTCCGGCAATAGAAGGTCACAACATTTGACTGTGCAAACTGCTCCCTGACCTGGTTGATGTACCATATTTGGTATCCTATGTGTCTCCTTTGCTTTCATCCCTTTCCCATTAGGACCCTGCGGAGTTCCTCACCCTTTCAGCGGCTTTTCATCAGCACTTATTTGGGGTCTATATATGCCCTCATTTTCCCATCCATACTCCATGCTGGTGATAAGTCCTCTACCCTTTACAAGTCTTCAGTGCAAGCAGTCGGCTCACATTCAGCTGGTGTAACGTGGTTGTTGTTTGCAGTTCCTCTTCCTGAGGCATCTGGAGATAAGTTGTGGTTTCCTTCCCTTGTTTGTTATCCCTCGGTGTCCTTTAGCACTCAATGGTGTTGACTAAGCGCTCATCCCATCCGCTCCCTACTTAGGGCTCAGACTAGGGTCAGGTATCCTGCCCAACGCATAGGTGCGGAACCTATCTAGGGTGGTGAGGGAACCTAGCGCCCAGCGGTAGGTTTGGTTAGGGGTTACCATCACCCCTTCCCTACCTTTTCGCCTTATTTTATTCACTTCCCTGTACCTAGCGTAACAGTTTCACAAAGCATATGCATATCTCCTATACATCCCAAATCCAGAGGAACATTTGGGAAGTTGATGGTGTATTTCAGTTTTCTACTGCATCTACATCCGGTCATCAAGACAAAAAGCTTAATACAATGGTGGTGCAGGGAGTCATCAGCTCCCCTCTCCCCCACACAGCCTGCGCATGCCCTCCACACACAGATATCACTAGAAGGTGCCTGCTGCGCTGAGCCTCAGACAACATGGAGCGAAGCAGGTCTATTGAACTCAATTTGGGAACCTGGTTAGGTATTTGTGGGTATTTTAATCCCATTCTGAGCAAAGGGGACCTGTGGCGCCATCATACCGGGTGAGGGGCACAGCGGGGGTCTCAATGTATGAGGGGCGAAGCACGTGAACCTTTTTACTGTTTTTCAAAGTTGAGGAGGTCTATACAGTATATGGATGGATGTACACGGTAAACACGGAGGAGGAGACATTCCTAGGCGAGGATGTGTGGAATATCTGCCGTCTTCAGGAATGTGAAGCAGGAATACAAGTGGGGACCTGTTCCTTCAAGGAACTACAATATCTTTATTACTTCATCATCATCATCTTCTACGCCAGGTCACAGGTAGAACACAATTATGTACTGAGAACACCGGCCAAAACACACTGTCAAGAAGACCCATCCATCATGGGACAACACTGAAGATCTGACCCTGTGATACAATGTACAGTGTCAGTGTGCAGCTTGTATAACAGGTGCCCTCTAAATAATGCAGCACACAACCATTAATGTTTAAACCGCTGGCAAAAAAAATTGAGTACACCCCTACAGTAAGTGAAAATGGCCAAATTGTGCCCAATTAGCCATTTTCCCTCCCCGGTGTCATGTGACTCATTAGTGTTACAAGGTCTCAGGTGTGAATGAGGAGCAGGGGTGTTACATTTGGTGTTATCTCTCTCACACTCTCTCATACTGGTCACTGAAAGTTCAACATGGCTCCTCATGGGAAAGAATACTCTAAAGATATGAAAAAAAGAATTGTTACTTTACGTAAAGATGGTCGAGGCTATAAGAAGATTGTCACCACCCTGAAAATGAGCTGTAGTATGGTGGCCAAGACCATACAGTGGTATAACCAGACAGGATTAACTCAGAACATGTGCTCAGCGTCATATCCAGAGGTCGTCTTTTCATAATAGACATATGAGTGATGCCAGCATTGCTGCAGAGATTACAGAGGTGGGGGGCCCGCCTGTCACTGCTCAGACCATATGATGGACACTGCATCACATTGCTCTACATGGCTGTCATCCCGGAAGGAAGCCTCTTCTAAAGATGATGCACAAGAAAGCAGCAAACAGTTTGCTGAAGACAAGCAGACTAAGGATATGGATTACTGGAACCGTCCTGTGGTCTGAAGAGACCAAGATAAACTTATTTAGTTCAGATGGTGTCAGCTTGTGTGGTGGCAACCAGGTGAGGAGGACAAAGACTATCCTCCCTACAGTCAGGCATGATGGTGGAGGGTCATGGCTTGGGGCTGCATGAGTGCTGCTGGCTGTGGGGAGCTACAGATCATTGAGGGAACCATGAATGCCAACACCAACATGTCCTGTGGCTTACTGAAGCAGAGCATGATCCCCTCCCTTCATATTACAACATGATAATGACCCCAAACACCTCCAAGACGAGCACTGCTTTGCTATAAAAAACTGAAGATAAAGGTGTTGGATAGGCCAAGCGTCTCCAGACATAAACCCTATGGAGCATCTCTGGGGCCTCCTGGTGGAGGAGCACAAGGTCTCTAACATCTACCAGCTCTGAGATTTCATCATGGAGGATGGAAGAGGATCCAGCGGCTCCTGTAAAACTCTAGTGATTTCCATGCTCAAGAGAGTTAAGGCAGTGCTGGAAAATAATGGTGGCCACAGAAAATATTCATACTTTGGGCACAATTTGGTCATTTTCACTTAAAAGTGTACTTACTTTTGCTGACTTTAAAAATGAGCTCGTGATGGGCGAACTCGCAGATACCTGGGATTGACAAAAACCTAAAATCTGGTTTGGGCCTGGAATTGATCCTGGATATCTATCTATAGCCAGTCCCCATATAAGTTTATGGAGATCAGAATCTGGCGTTTTAAAATGGTGGTAGAAGGGATAGGGTGATTGGAGCAGCATGCGCGTTATAATTACCAAGTCTCCATGCATCTCTAACGCTACTTCTGGGGCCCTTGATTATCCTTCATACATATTCACTGCTTCCCCCATCCACTGGCAGCCCCTGTGTCTCTGATTGGTTGCAGTAAGACACACCCTCACCCTGTGTGACAGCATTCCTGACTGTTCCCCTCCCCCCCCCCACAATTTTTAAACCCAGCCATAATAAAGCCGACAGCTGGGGGCTAATATTCCCAGGCTGGGGAGGCCTATGTTTATTAGGCCCCCTCAGCCTAAAAACAGCAGGCTGCAGCATCCCCAGGATTGTCACATTCATTAGATAAGACAATCACGGAACTGTACCTAGTTCATCCCGATTGCCCTGGTGCGGTAACGATAGTGGAAATAAGGAGTTAATAGCAGCTCACAGCTGCCAATAAGCCCTAGATCAGTAATGGGAGACCCTCCCATTACTAACCTGTAAGTGAAAAGAAAAGTACAAACACTGAAAAATCCTTTATTTGAAATACACAAAAAAAAAAAATCTACCCTCTTTCACCCATTCAGTAACCCCCAAAACATCCAGGTCCAACGTATTTCACACGAGGTCCCACGACAATTCCAGCTCTGCTACATCTGAAGTGACAGCGCATTGGAATAGAACATGACCGCCCGCTGTGCTCTTCAGGCAAGGAATAAGCTGCACGATGAGCGGTGACATCACTCAGGATACTTGTGGTCACAGCTGGAGATTACACCTGTGATCGCAGATAACCTTACCTGAGGTCATTCAGTTAAATGAGGTCACCTGAGGTCAGGTTACAGGTGGAGGACCGTGGGAACCTCCAGCTGTAACTTCAAGTAACGTACATGACGTCACCACTCATCATACAGCTCACTATCTGCATGCAGCTCATAATGGGCAGTCATGTTGTATGGCCGGCCGCATGCTGTCACTTCAGATGTAGAGCTGGAATCGTCGTGGGACCTCGTTTGGATTACATCGGACCTGGGTGTTTTAGGGATCAATAAAGGGGTGAAAGAGGGTAGTATTTTGTTATTATATTTCAAATAAAGGAATTTTTTTGTGTTTGTGTTTATTTTCACTTACAGATTAGTAATAGGGGAATGGGGTCTCATAGACGCCTCCCATTTTTATTCTAGGGCTTACTGGCTGCTATGAACTATTAACCCTTATTACCCTGCTTCCTATCACACTAGGTCAATCGGGAGGAGCCAGATAAAGTTCCGGAATTGTTGCATCTAATAGATTCGACAATCCTGGGCGGCTGCAGGCTGCTATTTTTAGGCTGGGGGGGCCCAATAACCATGAGCCTCCCCAGCCTTAGAATACCAGCTCCCAGCTACCAGCTTTATCATGGCTGGGAAGCAAAACTGGGGGGGCCGGACACCATTTTTTAAAAAATGAAGAAGCTGCATGTGGGTTCTCCTATTTTGATACACAGCCAAGATAAACACACGGATGGGGGCTGCCGCCTGTAGCTGTATGCTTTATCTGTGCTGGGTATCATAATAAAGGGGGACCCTATGCTCATCTTTTTTTCAATCGAGACACACAGCGCCTCTGATTGGTTGCAGTCAGACACACTGTGACACAGGCTGGGGGCGCTGCCTGACTGTAACTAAAAACGCTGGGACTGCCGGTGAGCGAGGGAAGCTGTGGATATTTATGAAGGATAATGAGCGGCCCCGGAAGCAGAGTGCAGTGAGTGGCCTGGAAGCAGAGTTACAGCCGCGCGGAGACCGGAAATTATAAAGTGCTTGCTTTATTCTTATATTCTTTCTTTTCTTTATTTTTTAATCCTCGATGGCAGGACCCAAATAGTTACCTGGAGTTCCCTGAAAACTCCGGGCCTGGGGTCGGTGTTCGGGTTCTTTTGAACCAGTGCGGATCCAGACTTTTACAGTCCGGGTCCCCCCATCACTAATTATGGCCATAAAATATCTGAGTGGAACCATTTATTTTAACAAACCTATTGACCATTTAGGGTCTTGAATCCTTTCAGGCGCTGTTCACACTGTATAACAAGTATGCAATATATTACACAGACTGTCCAAGTGTTTTTTCTTTACTATTACATTACTCGTAAAAATCTTAGCTATGTGACCTTATTTCCTATAAAAGCCGGGGCAAACAGCTGTAATACACAATTAGCTGACTATTATAATGATATAACGAGACAGGTTATTTCTCTGCTGACAGCAATGGCCATTATACTGCACTTTCCCACCACGTTTCATTGTCCTTGTTCTACTTTTTTTTTTGTTTTTATTGTCATTTTTTTGATTCTTAGAATAGTTGCACATTACATTCAAGATAAGTAATCTGCCGCATAACAACATGAAAGGTGAAAGCTTAGAAAGTGGCAGTCAGTCTTTGTTATTTTTGTTTTTAGGGGGCAGTATTATGGCAGTTATATTCTTGTACATAGGGGCAGTATTATAGTAGTTATATTCTTGTATATAGGGGCAATATTATAGTAGTTATATTCTTGTACATAGGAGCAGTATTATAGTAGTTATATTCTTGTACATAGGGGCAGTATTATAGTAGTTATATTCTTGTACATAGGAGCAGTATTATAGTAGTTATATTCTTGTACATAGGGGCAGTATTATAGTAGTTATATTCATGCACATAGGGGGCAGTATTATAGTAGTCATATTCTTGTACATAACGGGCAGTATTATAGTAGTTATATTCTTGTACATAGGAGCAGTATTATAGTAGTTATATTCTTGTACATAGGGGCAGCATTATAGTAGTTATATTCTTGTACATGAGGGCAGCATTATAGTAGTTATATTCTTGTACATAGGGTCAGTATTATAGTAGTTATATTCTTGTACATAGGGGGCAGTATTATAGTAGTTATATTCTTGTACATAGGGGCAGTATTATAGTAGTTATATTCTTGTACATAGGAGCAGTATTATAATAGTTATATTCTTGTACATAGGGGCAGTATTATAGTAGTTATATTCATGCACATAGAGGGCAGCATTATAGTAGTTATATTCTTGTACATAAGGGCAGCATTATAGTAGTTATATTCTTGTACATAGGAGCAGTATTATAGTAGTTATATTCATGCACATAGGGGGGCAGTATTATAGTAGTTATATTCATGCACATAGGGGGCAGTATTATAGTAGTTATATTCTTGTACATAGGGGGCAGTATTATAGTAGTTATATTCTTGTACATAAGGACAGTATTATAGTAGTTATATTCTTGTACATAGGGGGCAGTATTATAGTAGTTATATTCTTGTACATAGAGGCAGTATCATAGTAATTATATTCTTGTACATAGAGGCAGTATCATAGTAGTTATATTCTTGTACATAGGGGCAGTATTATAGTAGTTATATTCTTGTACATAGGAGCAGTATTAAAGTAGTTATATTCTTGTACAAAGAGGGCAGTATTATAGTAGCTATATTCTTGTACATAGGGGGCAGTATTATAGTAGTTATATTCTTGCACATAGGGGAACAATATTATAGTAGTTGTATTATTGTACACAGGGGCAGTGTACAGCCGTCATCCATGTACCCCTTGCTCCTCTCCCTGCAGGGATGCGTGCTCACTCACTGCCGCGGCCTGATCTCTCCACGCTACCCGGCATCCTCATAGCGCTCCACGTGGGTGCTTCCTTCTTCCCCCTCCCGGGGCCAGTGCATGCGGCACAGGTCCTTCGGGAGTGCTCCTAGGGCGTACATGCGCACCGCTGCCCTTCTCTTAAAGGAACAGTGCGTCACTTCCAAGAAGTGCCTCAGCCCCTTGATGATAGGCAATGGGTACTTAAGGCACTCTCCCAACAGGGGAGGTGCCTGATCAATGCCCTTGTTTAGTTAGTGTTTGTGTCATAGCCAGCTATTTGTTAGGTCCCCTTATCTGTCCTGTCCTGCTTGCACTTGGCCCCAGTTAGTTCCGCCCGGTTGGCACCTGATTCCAGTCCGTCTTGTCTTGCCTGTACCTGGTCCCAGCCTGAACTGCCCTGTTGGTGCTTGGTTCCAGTCTGTCTTGTCCTGCCTGTACTTGGTCCCTGTCTGAGTTCCCCTGCCGATACCTGGTTCCAGCTCATCCTGCCTTGCTGGCACCCGGCTCCAGTTCGCCCTGTCCTGCCTGTGCCTAGTTCCAGTCCTTCCTGTCCTGCCTCTACCTGGTTACAGTTTGTCCTGTCCTGTTGGCTCTAGTGACTCTGCCTGTCCGTCCTGGCTGTGCCATCAACCTCAGCCACACTGGTGGTCTCAGCTTTGCTAGTGACTCTGCATATCTGTCCTGGCCATGCCATCTGCATCAACCACACCGGTCATCTTAGCCTTGCTAGTGACTCTGCCTTTCCATCCTGCCCGTGCCATTTGCATCAGCTACCCTGGTGGACCCTGTCTACACTAGAGTCTCAGCCTGTCTGCACCTGTGTCCGTCTCTGCCCTGGGGTCAGCTGCCACAATCCTGGTCTCTGCTCTGGGAGTAGCACTTGGCGTCCTCAGCCTGTGTTCCGTGACCCATCCAGCCGGTGTTCCTGGATCTGACCTGTCCGTGTTCCTGGCTCCGTCCAGCCTGCATTCCTGTATCCATACTGGAATCCTTTTCTGTGTCTTTGTTCCCGTACCAGTCCTGCCTGTGTTCCTGTACCATTCTTGTGCCCGTGTTCCTGTTCCAGTCCTGCCTGAGCCTTAGTACCCGTTCTGTCTTTAGCTCCTTTGCTGTCCTGCGGTCACCCATCTCCACTCAGCTACCACAGTCCTGGCCACTGCCCTGGGAGTAGTGTCGCGGGCGGAGGAGGGGACGCTGCGCTCACCCACTGCTCGGGTCCGGCTGCTGCTGCTGCTCGGTGGTGGCTCAAGCGGTGGGCCGGATCCCTGGGACTCGAGCGGCGTTCCTCGCCCGTGAGTGAAAGGGGGGTGGTGTGTGGTTTGGGTGATATTGTCCGTGACACCACCCACGGTTGTGGTGAAGTTGTGACACCACCGCTGCTCTGGACGGGGATCCCGGGAGCGATGACAGGGAGCAGCTTGGATGTTGGTTTCTCCCCTCCGTGGGTAGGGGAGTTGGTTGTCCCGGGGCCCGGGTGAGGGTTGGGGATGACAGGCGGGTTACGGGGCCTGGTGAGGTGCAGGGTCGCGGGGGCAGCGCTGTGCCGCATGGCACGGTGGTACTCACTCAGCCAGTAATTTACACGGAGTCTCTGGTCAAACAAACGGCTTGATGGACGGGTCCCACAGACGGCTGCGGTTGTTCTCCTCCCGGTTGGTTGATGGTGACTGCCTTTCCCTGCACCTGTGTTGTGTTTACGGTTCCAGTGGCTTCCCACCGGTAACCCGCTCCCCAGCTTGGATGGATGCTGAGGGAGCCCCTTTTGCCCGCAGGCTCTGGCCCTGGGAACTGTAGCCTTGGCGGTGACTGTGTTTCCCTTTACGGTGTGAACTGTTGCCTTCAATCGGGTCTTGACTGCTGGGAAACCCCGGAGGTTCCCTTCGCTAACGGATTTGACCAGTTTTACGGTGACTCTTAGCCTGGTCGGGGTCCGTAGGCCCTGCCGAATGGTGCTGGCTTCTCTTCACTCCCCGATCCAGTACCGGTGGGCCACCGCCCGTCCCCGGTCCTTACGGTTCACTCCAATCAGCCTCTCCTGCAGACGGCCACCACCGTCTGCCAACCTTGCTGTATGTGCCCGGGCCACGCACCTGGACACGGTCAGTCTCCTCTACTGCCACTTCACTCTCCAAAACTAATCTGACTCTTTTCCCGCCTCCAGGACTGTGTACTCCTCAGTGGGCGGGACCAACCGCCTGGCCCACCCCCTGGTGTGGACATCAGCCCCTGGAGGAAGGCAACAAGGATTTGTGTTTGACCTAGGTGTGCCTAGCCGGGGTGTGGGGTGTGTTGGTGTAGTACCTGTGACGTCCTGGCTTGTCCAGGGCGCCACATTCCCCCTTAGTAAAATGCAGACCGTCCGCGGGCTGCCCGTTCATCACCGGTTTTATTTTTGTCAACTGCAAAAGAGTAGAAAGCGGTAAAAACATGTAAAAACATCACAAACATTTTTCAACAGTACGGCTTCCGCTCTTCTCCCACCCAAACAACCTGGCCCTGATGCTGGCCCTAAGAAGTGGGCAGCACCCCTTGACCCCAGTCCAGCACCAAGTTGCCCGAGCGGGTTCTGTCTCTTTCAGGGGACCCGCGTCCATGGGGACCCCTGAACCCCCCAGAGGATTGCCACCGGTTACGGTAGTGGCGGGCCTGGGCCATCCCTTTCCTCCAGGCCCATCCTCCCAAATCAGCCTCTCCGGAGGCGGTAACGGTATCAAGCCACAACATTTTTTTATCTACATCCCACTAGTTTGTGGTTGCCCTGCAAGTTCTCGGGCTTGTCCGTAAGCAGTTCCTTATGCAAGGTTTGCAGGAAGTCCCTACGGGGACAACAGTTGCCGGCAACGGCCGGTTCAATCAAAACCTCAATCAGGTTACTTCTTCGGTTGATTTGATTTGCTTACCATTCAAAAACTTTCAAACTGGTACACTCAACACATAAAGCCCCCCTTTTAAAGAGTAGTTTCCCTATACCTAAGTGGGGGTCTACCTAGGTTGGGACGAGTGGACCTTCGGGGTCTGGTGTCAGTGTTGACAGGCAGTAGGGCAGAGGGAACAATCAGTTCCTCCTCCCTGCTATCATGTGGGGCAGGCGGAGGCGTAGGGGAGCTGGGTACAGGTACATCCCTGGGCACTGGCTCGCGGTTAACCACTTCCATCATTTCTTCATCCACGGGTTGTGGGAACAGTATCACTGGAAGAATCACCGCGCCATTCTGCGTAGGCCAGTCTGCTGGAAAATCACCCATCATGGTGTGGATTACCTCTTTTTCCTTCTCCGCTGGTCTGGGAACTTGAGCCTCATCCGCTACCCTCAATGCTGGTGGGCACTTCTTCAGGTGATCTCGGGAAACCGTGGCCAAAGTTCCCCCCTGGTCACGGCTGATCTGGTAGGCCTTCCCATTCTCCCATCCTGTGGGCTGGATTATATACTGGGTCTTTTCCCATTGATCATCTAGCTTGTGGGCCCTTCTTTTCCGCATCAGCACTACATCCCCAGGCTGGAAGGGACCGGCAGGCGCCTTCTTGTTGAAGCACTGCTCCTGTTGTCCCCGACTCCGGCACAAGTTCTTTTCAACATATTCCTGGACCTGTCGGTACTGTGCCCTCCGCCGAGTGTCCCATTCAGCTGTCGAAGGGAGTGCTTCTGGAGCTTCCAAACCCATTTCCAAATCCACTGGTAGCCGGCCGGACGAGCTCTCATCAGGTATGCTGGAGTGCATTTCGAAGAGCTGGAAGGAATGTTGTTATACATGTCGACCAGGTCAGGTAGCTTCTCCGGCCACAGGTTCCGCTCTTCCAGCGGTAACGTCTTGAGGAGGCCCAGGACCAAGTGGTTCATCTTTTCACACATGCCATTGGTTTGGGCGTGGTAAGGCGTGGTCCGGATTTTCTTGCAGCCGTACAACTGGCAGAATTCCTGGAATACCTCTGCTTCAAAGGCCGGACCCTGGTCGGTAAGCACCTTCTCGGGGTACCCATGCGGTCGACAGAAATAAGCCTGGAACGCCTTAGCGGCGGTACGGCTGGTAAAGTCCTTAACTGGGACAACCACCATGAACCTTGAATAGTGGTCTACAATGGTCAGAGTGTAGGTGTACCCACTTCGGCTGGGGGTGAGCTTTACATGGTCAAGGGCAACCAGCTCCAGCGGTTGGTGCATAATGATCGGGTGTAGGGGTGCCTTCTGTCTGGCCTCGTCCTTCCTTCTCAATGCGCAGGGGCCACATTCTCGGCACAAAGCCTCCACAGATTCCTGCATTCCACTCCAATAGAACCGCTCTCTTAACAACATCTCCAGCTTCTTCCACCCGAAGTGCCCAGCACCATCATGGTATGCTTGTAGGACGGTGGGCACGTGAGCTTGGGGAATCACCAGCTGGTGGATCTTCTCGTGAGTCTTCGGATTAATCAGCTCACGATACAACTTCCCATGGTGTAGGTACAGCCGGGTCCGTTCTCGCCACAGACGTTGGGCTTCAGCAGGGGTGGCAGGGTCTATCCCAGTAGAACCCTGTTCCACTAGGGTCTTGACCAGGCGGACAGCAGGTGCCTGGTCCTGGGCTTCCTGCCACTCCTGACTGGGCAGCGGATCCAGGTTCACCCGTTGTTGATGGACATGCACCTTCTCAGTTAACGGCCGGTAAAATGCAGGCAACTCGATCTCTTCGAGGTTGTCATCCTCTGGCCCCTCTTCCGACAGGTGGGGCATCCGGGAGAGTGCATCGGCATTGACGTTGGTACAGCCGGCCCGGTACTTGATGGTGAAATTGTAGTTGGCTAACCTGGCCACCCACCGCTGCTCCAATGCGCCCAGCTTGGCCGTATCTAGATGGGTCAGCGGGTTATTGTCTGTGTACGCGGTGAACTTGGCTGCTGCCAGGTAATGGCGGAACCGCTCGGTGATAGCCCACACCAGTGCCAAGAGCTCAAGCTTGAAGGAGCTGTAGTTCTCAGGATTCCTCTCAGTCGGTCGGAGTTTTCGGCTAGCATAAGCTATCACCTTCTCCCTTCCGTCTTGGACCTGGGATAGAACAGCCCCCAAGCCCACATTGCTGGCATCGGTGTAGAGGATGAATGGGCGGCTGTAGTCAGGGTACACTAGGATTTCCTTTCCGGTCAGGGCCACTCTCAGTTGGCGGAAGGACTCCTCATGCCTTTCTTCCCACACCAATGGGGCTCCTAGGGGTCTACCACCCTTGGTCTGTCCCATGAGGAGGTCTTGCATGGGGGCAGCCATCTTCGTGTACCCCTTAATGAAGCGACGGTAATATTCCACCAGCCAACTGCCTCACTCCCCTCACCGTGGTCGGTCTCGGCCAGTGTTGGATGGCGGTGATCTTCGCGGGGTCAGGGGCGACACCTTCCGCACCAACCATATGTCCTAGGTACTGCACTCTGGGTTTCAGCAGATGACACTTTGAGGGCTTCAACTTCATCCCATACTTAGCAAGGGATGCGAACACCTCAGCTAGGTGCTCCAGGTGGGCTTTATTCTGTTTCTTCCTTATAGCAGTGAATCCAACCGCTCTAATTATCAGTCCCTTAGATAACTGTATGATTTACTCACTCTAAAGCTGGGTTCACACTAAACGACAGCGACAACGACGTCGCTGTTACGTCACCATTTTCGGTGACGTAACAGCGACCTTGTAAGTCGCTGTTATGATCGCTGCTTAGCTGTCAAACACAGCAGAAGCAGCGATCATAACGTCGCTGTGCTACATGTTCAGAGAGCAGGGAGCCGCGCTTAGCGCTGGCTCCTTGCTCTCCTGCAGCACACATCGGGTTAATTAACCCGATCTGTGCTGCAGCTACATGTCACAGTTCAGAAAGCAGGGAGCCACGCTTAGCGCTGGCTCCTTGCTCTCCTGCAGCACACATCGGGTTAATTAACCCGATGTGTGCTGCAGCTACATGTCACAGTTCAGAGAGCAGGGAGCCGCGCGCACTGCTTAGCGCTGGCTCCTTGCTCTCCTTGCTACAGTATACATCGGGTTAATTACCCGATGCATACTGCAGCCACATGTCACAGTGCAGGAGCCGGCACTGGCAGCAAGGGCGGCGGAGGCTGGTAACCAGCGTAAACATCGGGTAACCAGGGAAAGGTCTTCCCTTGGTTACCCGATGTTTACGCTGGTTACAGCTTACCGCAGCTGCCAGTGCCGGCTCCTGCTCGCTTCATTTCGTCGCTCTCTCGCTGTCACACACAGCGATGTGTGTGTCACAGCGGGAGAGTGACGACCAAAAAATGAAGCTGGACATTCAGCAACGACCGGCGACCTCACAGCAGGGGCCAGGTCGTTGCTGGATGTCACACACAGCGACAGCGACGGGACGTCGCTGCAACGTCACAGAAAATGGTGACGTAGCAGCGACGTCGTTGTCGTTGTCGCTGTGTGTGACACCAGCTTAAGGCTTCCACAGATAGTGTTAACTCAGCCCAACGATGACTTGTAGGAAGACAAGGAGAAACGCTGTAGTTTTCTTCTAGAATCTTGTATTAAGTACAAAGTAAATGCAGGTGAAAAGGAATAATCTGTACAGGGTTTTAGGCATGTCTCTTCAGCAATGGTTTCTATAGACTAAACTGAAGGAGAAGGGAGGAGCATTCTATACAGAAGCCAACTAAGGGAGGTACATAGGGACAAACTTCATACAGTCTAATCTACCTAGTAACAATAAAGGAATTTCCTGATAGGAGGAAAAAATATGCAATGCAAGAATTATATACAACAGGTTGTTCCCATTCATGGGACACAACACTCCCCGTCTGAAATCATATGATTTCACAAGTCCTTCTACGACGTAAGGAGTCGATCCTGTCCCTCGATGTCACGAAACCTGTAACGAGATAAGAGACAACACAAAAAATGCAACATAATGCACTGAATTCAAGTCCATGCTTGTTGATGACGCATTGTCCTTGCGTAAAAAATGAAAAGGTAGAAAAATGTTAAACATGAATTCAAGTTCAACAAACCCATCTTCAGATTGGGGAAGCCGCAAACATGCCAACTCTTCCTCCAACCCAATAATCCAACGGAAAAGTTTTAATCCAAAGGAAAAGTTCAAGGTTCAATTGGACACGGACAGTTGTGTCTCCGTACAGCAGGGGTAAGGAAAGGTACGCTCCCCGCCTTGGCAGTGTCCAACGACAAAGTTAGCTCATGTAACGTCCTCCTTTGGTAAAAGTAGCACGAGTTCGGTGACTGGACGAATCACACACATGCGCCAGCCGTGGCACGTTGAAGACTTGTAGTTGGTGAAACAGTGAGCGACGTGAATAAGACGAGCTACGGCTCGTACCGCAGATGACCAACTTGTGAAGCGCTTGAAGCGATGAGGTCTCAACTTCTGTTTTGATGGTACTGAAGTGTAGCGAGCGGAGACGACCGGTCTCATTTCCTTGTCAGATTCTGGTTCCACCAGCTCGTACATGTTGCCGGCGTAGTTATCGCAGGTCTCCTCGTATAAGATACTTGGAGGTGTCAGCCACATGTTGTCGCCGAGTTTGGATGCAGCAGTGAGTCTCGTTCCTCGGTCGGGTGGGTTTTGTTCGGTGGGAATGTGGTGCCACTGTTCAGCATGATCTCTGTCGAGGATATTTTGCGTAATCTCGACAAAGCATTTCTCCATCTCCGGTTGTCTTTCCAAAGTGCGTTTTAGAGAGGAGGACCTTGCGGTTGCTTGCTGGGAGGTGTTTGGCAACCTTGGCCTTGGAGACCGAAAGGGTAATGGGGCTACCCAACTGTTAGAGTCGTTTTGAGAGAACTCTTTATCCATAATCTTTATGAATTCTTTGTCTTCTCTCATCGAAGCCAATTTGTTGTCTTCATTTGTAGACTCGAACGCTGTTGACCCGATGTCATCATCCCAGAGATGATATGCGTCCGCGCAGTCGGGAGGCTGCTGTCGCCACCTGGTGTCGCTCAGCCTCTCTTTCACCCCGTAGTGATGCGGACATGGTTGAAAGTGAGTGCCGCGACCGTTTGGGAGGATGTGCGTCTTGTAGGAGGAGATCGCGTCGGGACTCTTCACTTTGCCTACGCAGACGTTTCCTATGATCACCCAGCCTAAGTCGTAGCGCTGAGCGAATGGCGCATCGTGGGGCCCGTTGATGTGTTGGCGTACTTTGTGTAGCCGGAGGATGTCCCTTCCAATCAGAATCAGGATTTTTGCACTATGATCAAGAGGTGGGATCTTGCTGGCAATAGTTCTCAGGTGAGGGTGGTGAAGAGCTGCCTCTGGCGTTGGAATCTCTTCCCGGTTAGCCGGTATCTGGTTGCACTCGACGAGTGTCGGTAGAGGTATCTCTACGGTATTTTCCAGAGATGTTACCACGAGACCACTGGCTCTTCTTCCGCAAGCTTCTGAGATGCCGCTGCAAGTACCTAGTGTATAAGGGTAGGCATTTCCTTTTAAGCCGAACAAGTCGAAGAGTTCAGACCTGGCAAGTGACCTGTTACTCTGGTCGTCCAGGATGCTGTACACCTTCACGGCCCTTTCTGGGTGACCTTTGGGATATACCCTTACTAGGCATATTTTCGCGCAAGACTTGTCCCAGAGATCTTCTCCGCAGACTGCGGTGCACGAGGAGGATACTGTGAGGTGGTTTGCAGCTTGGCCTGTACTCTCCCCGCCATGACTTGTGGTAGGAGAAGGTGTAGGTGCAGGATCAGGCTGAGATGGGTGCAGCGCTTGTACGTGATCCGTGCTGTCGCACTCCATGCACTTAATTGTAACCTTACAGTCCTTGGCAAGGTGTTCTGTAGAGGCACAACACCTGAAACATACCCCAAACCTTTTCAAGAGTTCCTTTCGTTCTTGAAGGGGTTTCTTCCTGAAGCCAATGCACTTCTTCAGGGGGTGTGGCAGTTTGTGAATAGGACATTGGCGGTTCGGATTTTCCGCCTTCCCGCCTTCAGTGCCATTGTCTGGTGCTGACGGTGTAGGTGGTAGAACGTCGGTCTTCTTGACTGATACTGGGCCCCTACGTTTTCTGTCATTTTGATGAGGGCTCTCATATCCGGGAGCTGGTGAAGTGGAGTCGGTGGGTTCTCCACAGGTGAAGCTGGGGTCTGCCTTACGTTCCGCGATGCCATTGATGAACTCACAGAAGTAAGAGAATGGAGGGAAGGAGACTTGGTGCTCCTTTTTATAGTTTGTTCCTACCGTGGTCCACCTTTCCTGCACGTTGTAAGGTAACTTGGCGACTATGGGTTTCACCCCACGAGCGGTGTCCAGGTAGCTGAGGCCAGGTAGGTGTGTGTCTGTTTTGGCCAGCTGGAGCTCGGACAGCAGGTCGCTGAGTTCCTGGTACTTTGAAGCATCCTTGCTAGATATTTTGGGAAGGTCGTATAGTTGTTTCAGCAATGCATCTTCAATTGCTTCAGGACTGCCGAAGCCTTTCTCTAGCCTGTCCCATGCGGTTGCGAAACCAGTTGTTGGGTCGCTGATGTAGACGGATCTGAGTCTCTTGATTCTCTCAGTAGACCGTGGCCCTAGCCACCTGATTAGCAAGTCCAGCTCTTCAGCAGCTGTAATGCCGAGGTCACGCGTTGCGGTTTTGAAGGCACACTTCCACGCTCTGTAGTTTTCGGGCTGGTCGTCAAACTTTGTGAGACCGGTGTTGGTGAGTTCTCGGCGGATCATGTACCTTGCAAAGTCAGACATGTCTGATCTTTGCGACGTTTGGGGCACATTTGTTGACTGCGTGGTGCTGGTTGCGTGATTCGTAGCTTCTTGGTTCGGGAACATGGGAAAGTATGGAGTGGCGTAGGCGTTTCGACCAGTGATCGGTTTGGTGTGTACAATCTCTGTTGTATACGGGGCTGGAACTACACGGTTGTTGGGAGTGTAGCGCCTTGCCGGCATGATAGGTTGCATGTAGACATGGGCATACGGAGGTTGCTGATGCGCAGAGTGTGGCTGTGCATTGGAATATGAAGCTGGTTCAGGCTTGAAAGTCTGAGGTGCATTGGACTGACCTGGAAGGCTGGAAGCTGTAGGTGGATCAGTGTCTTGAGGCTCTGGAGAAGTGTTAGCACTGACGGGAATGTTGATGGTAGTTGGCAGTTCGTCGGCTTGGCTCAGCACGTAATCTCTTGTACGCTTAAGTGAGTCTTCTGTGTCGAGATC
The DNA here is from genome assembly GCF_048569485.1 of Anomaloglossus baeobatrachus. NCBI lineage: Eukaryota > Metazoa > Chordata > Amphibia > Anura > Aromobatidae > Anomaloglossus > Anomaloglossus baeobatrachus. Next base: position 29,309,933 of record NC_134356.1, read on the forward strand.
ACGCAAACTGGCGCTGCCTTCCTGGCTCCCACCCAGAGCTTGCTCGAAGACTTCTAGCCTTGCCATGGCCGCCACATGTTCACATTCCTTCTGAAGGGCTTCAATTTCTGCTTCCTTGCGTGCAGCTTCTGCTTTCATCTCTGCTTCTCTGCGTGCAGATTCTGCTTCCTTGCATGCAGATTCTGCTTTAATCTCTGCTTCTTTGCGTGCAGATTCTGTTCTCATCTCTGCTTCTCTCTGGGCGAAGATGGCGTGTACTTTTGTTGTTTCTGCTTCGGCGCGCGCCTTTATGAGCTGCTCGCTGAGGGTTGAGTACCTTGATGAGCCTGATTTGAGTGAGTGCCTTGAGCTCTTAATGGACCTGGATTTGTAAGATGCCGCTCCTGACATTTGCGTAATTTTTGCTTCAGTCTTGCTCACAATGTCGCGCACGGTGCGGTCTCGTTCAGCATTAAGCTGTTGGAAGTCCTGTAGTTCTTTTTCAGACTCAGACGTGTTTGCTCTCAGCAGGGTAGAGGAATATTTTTTACAAATCTCTTTGTAGGACTGGTATGCTGAGTACAGTTGTTCAAGGGCTCCCTCTGATGGTAGCTCATGAGCACCGGTCGCAGATAAAACAGTCACTTGTTTTTGCACTCTTTGCCACAATAATGCTGTCTGGGTAAACAGTTCACTTCTGGCTGTTTCTAGGTTCTCTTTAACCTTCCATGTTGGTTTGGTCGACCGCTTAGATCTTTCACTGCAATGTAAGTGTGAGACCATGTCTTCCTCTTGTTGCTTTAAAGCAGGTAGTGAGAGGGTTCTCTTTGACTCCATCAGGAATGGTGAATGCTGCCTGCACTGGTTGTCAGGGAAACAATACAATGTTGCAATCTCTGCAGCCAGCAGTCTGTGTTTGCAGGATGTCTCTGGCTGCAATTTACAATTAGCTTATGGGGGATTCTTGGTTATAGCTGCACACAGTTCTGATAACAGGTTAATACTTTACAGGGCACTTTGTCTGAAGCTGCTATAAAGTTTTATGCTGTGGCTTGTTATCAGCCCCTTGGGGTAATCCTTTCTCTGGATTGTATGCAGTATAGCACTCCTGGAAACAGGTTATTTACTGATATATGTATACTAATCCCGGTCACAGCTAATCCTTTTCACTATTCTGTCTCTTCCTGTAGCAATGAATCCAACCGCTCTAATTATCAGTCCCTTAGATAACTGTATGGTTTACTCACTCTACGGCTTCCACAGATAGCTCAACTCAGCCCAACGATGACTTGTAGGAAGACAAGGAGAAACGCTGTAGTTTTCTTCTAGAATCTTGTATTAAGTACAAAGTAAATGCAGGTGAAAAGGAATAATCTGTACAGGGTTGCAGACATGTCTCTTCAGCAATGATTTCTCTAGACTAAATTGAAGGAGAAGGGAGGAGCATTCTATACAGAAGCCAACTAAGGGAGGTACATAGGGACAAACTTCATACAGTCTAATCTACCTAGTAACAATAAAGGAATTTCCTGATAGGAGGAAAAAATATGCAATGCAAGAATTATATACAACAGGTTGTTCCCATTCATGGGACACAACAGGCTTCATACGTCTGTGAGTACACAATCACATCATCCAAGTACAGCAAGACGGTCTCGAAATTTAGGTGTCCCAGACAGCATTCCATCAGCCGTTGGAAGGTTCCAGGGGCATTGCACAGCCCGAACGGCATGCTGTTGAACTCGCAGAGTCCCATAGGAGTGGCGAAGGCAGTCTTCTCTCGGTCTTCCGGTGCCACGGCCACCTGCCAGTACCCACTGGTGAGGTCAAGGGTGGAGAAGTAGTTAGCGGTTCTCAGCGCAGCCAGGGACTCTTCAATGCGGGGCAGAGGGTAAGCATCCTTATGCGTTATCTGGTTAATCTTCCGGTAATCCACACACATCCGCATGGTGCCATCCTTCCTCTTAACCAGCACCAACGGGGCGGCCCAGGGACTACAGCTGTCCCTAATAACCCCTGCCTCCTTCATCTTCCTCAACATGTCTTTGGCGCATTGGTAGTGCGCGGGGGGAATAGGCCTGTATCTCTCTTTAATAGTAGGGTGTATACCGGTAGGAATGTGGTGTTGGACCCCTTTAATCTGCCCAAAATCTAGAGGGTGCTTGCTAAAAACGCGCTCATACTCCTGTACCACCCGGTATACCCCTTCCTTGTGGTGTGTGGGGGTATCATCAGTGCCGACGTGTAGCTCTCGACACCACTCGTCTAACTCCCCCAGGGATGGGTGGGAACCGGCAGTAGGCGGTGCGATCGGGGGAACGGCTTCATGGATGGTGTGGGGATCTAGAGTGAGCAATTTGGCAAGGGTAGCGTACCGGGGAAGCCTAACCTCTTCCTCCCCACAGTTCAGCACCCTCACGGGCACTCTCCCTTTCTTGACGTCTACCACCCCTCGGGCGGCCATTACTGTGGGCCAGTGTTCGGAGGACATGGGCTCTATCATGGCGGGGTAGTCTCGCCCTTGGGGCCCTACCGCTGCCCTACACCAAATCATCATCTCACTCCTGGGAGGCACAATCAAAGGGGCCGCATCCATCACTCTCACTCCTCCAATCTCTCCTCCTGTCGAGTTCACATGCTGGCGATACATCAGGGCCCGGATCTCACGCTGCACCGCTCTCTGTCGGCTCCCCGCTGCTGTGGCGGCCAGCTGCTGCAGTAGGGTCAGCACGTCACTCATACAGTGCTCCATCACATTAGTCCCTAACACTACCTTCAGGTTATGATCACTGGGCTCATTCATTATCACAATCAAACCCTGGTGTTGCAGTTCAGCACGTCCCACGGTCATGGCCACTTGTTTGTACCCCACTTGGGTCAATGGGAGTCCATCAGCGGCAATCAGTGTCATACTGCCATCTGGGGGGGTTAGTTCGTCTTTTCCCCAATATCGCTGATACAGTGTGTATGGTATTGTGGTTACCTGTGATCCAGTGTCCAGGAGAGCCATCAGCGGGATGCCGTACACTGCCAGGGGGATGATGGGCCGAGCTCCGATGTACCGGTCCCGCCAGTTGGGGGGGGGCACTGGGTTTGACTCCTGAAGACTGGCCCGTGGCCCCAGGGGTTGCTCGTTTAACGGACACCGTCGGGAGTAGTGGCCGGGCTTGCTGCACCTGTAACAAATCGGAGGTCCATACTGTGATTCGTTGGCCCTTCTCCACTGCATCCAGGGGACGTCCTCGGGGCGGTCGGCAAGCTGCAGCTTCCCCGGGGGCTGGGACCTGGTCGAAGGCTGGAGTGCGGCGAGGATCTTGGCGAGGTCCCCATCCATGTGGCGGACTTGAGCAGCCAGTTCCTCCATCATTCCGCTTGGGGCTGCAGGTACCGGAGGTGTTGGGAGGGCAGGGGCTACCACGACGGGAGCCGTCTCAGCTGGCCATGGGGCTGCCTCAGGGACTTCCGATGCTGGAGGCTGCAGAGCTTTAATGGCCCGTTCCATTAACACGGCAAAGCCCACATCAGGGTGCTCTAGGGCCCACAGCCGGAGTTGCTTGCGGTCCTTCGAGGACCTCATCCCCTGTACAAACTGCTCCACTAGCATTTTGTTGCTGTCTGCATCGTTGATGGTGTCTACCCGCTTCAGTGTGCGGAGGACGGTTTGCAGACGCAAGCCGTAGTCCCGAATGCTATCCGCAGGCCGTTGCCGGCATTGATAAAACTGCATCCGCAGCTCGGCTTCGGTAAGGGTCTCAAAGGCAGTCTGTAGCTTCTCAAAGATGGTGGCTACAGAGGACCGGTCCCCATCGGCCCAGGTCTCCGCCTCCTGCTCAGCTGCGCCGGTTAGCTGCCCCAGCACTACCGCTGCACATTGCTTATCAGTTAGGGGGTATAGTTCTAATAGCGGGCTAAGCTTCTTTCGGAAGACCTGCAACGCATCAGGTTTCCCATCGTACTGCGGCAGCCAGGTAGCTCCGGACACGTAGGGCAAGGAGAACGGCATCACCTGAGCGAGAGCTGGGGCCGCGGCACCTCCCGCCAGTGCGGCCGGGACCTGGGCGGGCCCATTCCCATCCGCGGGCGCCACCGCGGCTGCGACCGCTGCTCCTCCAGCGGCTCCGTCGGGCGCAGACATCTTGTTTCCATCCCCCTTAGTCTTTTTTCGGCTCCTCCTCTACAGGGGCGGGGTTTCAGCTTTCGCGCCTCCACTACTCGGGAAGACGCTCGAGCGGGGACTTTTCGCGCCCAAAATGTCGGCTTCTCCAAATTTTCAGCCGGACACCTCCGGCGGTCACAAGGCGCACCTCTACCAGACGGCAGAGCGGTAAGATCCTGTTCGTGACGCCAAGTTGTCGCGGGCGGAAGAGGGGACGCTGCGCTCACCCACTGCTCAGGGCCGTTTGCTGCTGCTGCTCAGTGGTGGCTCGAGCGGTGGGCCAGATCCCGGGGACTCGAGCGGCGTTCCTCGCCCGTGAGTGAAAGGGGGGTGGTGTGTGGTTTGGGGGATATTGTCCATGACGCCACCCACGGTTGTAGTGAAGTTGTGACACCACCGCTGCTCTGGATGGGGATCCCGGGAGCGATGACAGGGAGCAGCTTGGATGTTGGTTCTCCCCTCCGTGGGTAGGGGGGTTGGTTGTCCCGGGGCCTGAGTGAGGGTTGGGGATGACAGGCGGGTTACGGGGCCTGGTGAGGTGCAGGGTCGCGGGGGCAGCGCTGTGCCGCACGGCACGGTGGTACTCACTCACCAAGTAATTTACATGGAGTCTCTGGTCAAACAAACGGCTGGATGGACGGGTCCCACAGACGGCTGCGGTTGTTCTCCTCCCGGTAGGTTGATGGTGACTGCCTTTCCCTGCACCTGTGTTGTGTTTACGGTTCCAGTGGCTTCCCACCGGTAACCCGCTCCCCAGCTTGGATGGATGCTGAGGGAGCCCCTTTTGCCCGCAGGCTCTGGCCCTGGGAACTGTAGCCTTGGCGGTGACTGTGTTTCCCTTTACGGTGTGAGCTGTTGCCTTCAATCGGGTCTTGACTGCTGGGAAACCCCGGAGGTTCCCTTCGCTAACGGATTTGACCAGTTTTACGGCGACTCCTAGCCTGGTCGGGGTCCGTAGGCCCTGCCGAATGGTGCTGGCTTCTCTTCACTCCCCGATCCGGTACCGGCAGGCCACCGCCCGTCCCCAGTCCTTACGGTTCACTCCAATCAGCCTCTCCTGCAGACGGCCACCACCGTCTGCCAACCTTGCTGTATGTGCCCGGGCCATGCACCCGGACACGGTCAGTCTCCTCTACTGCCACTTCACTCTCCAAAACTAATCTGACTCTTTTCCCGCCTCCAGGACTGTGTACTCCTCGGTAGGCGGGACCAACCGCCTGGCCCACCCCCTGGTGTGGACATCAGCCCCTGGAGGAAGGCAACAAGGATTTGTGTTTGACCTAGGTGTGCCTAGCCGGGGTGTGGGGTGTGTTGGTGTAGTACCTGTGACGTCCTGGCTTGTCCAGGGCGCCACAGTAGCACCTGGCGTCTGCTGGCAGAGAAGCTTAACCTCACCATGAGAGGATCTGATGAGCACTCTGTAGGTGCTTAGTCAAGACCCTCCCATGTCAGGGTAGGTCCTGCTGCTCCTGTGGTCCAGTGGGTCCCTGCTCATTCTTACGCTCAAGTTAAACGAATCTGGCACTGAGCAAAATACATTTTCCTCCCTAGCGAATTAATATGAGTGGAGACCTTAGCAAACTGCAGCAAATCAAAGAATGTAATGTCCACAAAGCTTGACTTTTCTCAAGGTTGACCAGAGAACCGTAGGCCTTCATGTCACTTTTGATGGCCTCAGACAACATCTGGACCTGATTATTAATATTAGATATCACCAACATGTAGGCAACATTGAATTCAGAGGCAAGCAGTGGGGGACCGACACTCACACAGAAATAGGTCTATGGCAAAATCATACAGGAGTGGATTCGGTTGTCAGTACTGTCTCACCACCGCCTCAACTCCAAAACTGTCACTCTGCCAACCATTAATCAAAGGAAAGCTCACCGCCTCCCTGTACAAAGTCTTCAGCCAATCCATAAATTGTCCTGGAATACCGTACTTTGACAAAGTGTCCCACAGATAATTGTGATCAACTCTGTCAAAGGCATTATTGTCCAGACTGAGAAGATATCTCCCACACCGCAGAGCTTACAGCTCTCAAACATCTTCCGGATAGAGATGCCTGCTCCAGAAATGTTCCACCCCTTTACTGTGCCAAACTGAGAGCAGCCAACAATGCCGGAGATAGACACACTAACCTAACCAGGATCTTTGTCAGACTCTTCCTGTCTACATTCAAGAGGGCAATTTATCCAGTTCTTAATTTCTCTCAGCGCTTTACCTTTGGATAGCAAAATTAACGAGGGCACTCTCATGGATGGAGGCTTCAGGTGACTTTCTAGACAATTATTGTACACATCCTCGGGAATTGGAGCCAGGAGGTCTCTGAATTTTTTTTATAGAGTTCTGCTGTTATACCATCTGGGCCTGGTGCCTTCTTCAGATGTCACGTATCAATGGCCGCCATAACCTCCTCCGCTATTAATTTTCCTGTCAAAGGAGAAAAATCCAGATCATCAGTATCAAGCACTGGCTTTGTCACAAAGAATCGAGTCATCTTATCTTTACCCAAAGCTTTCTTCTGAAACATGTCATCAAAGTAAGATCCCACCACCCCCAGGATGCCCTCCTGAGTTCCTGGGAATCAGTGAGACCTGTGATTGATTTATTGGCCATACGCTTCCGGCAGTTCTCAAAGGGATCAGGTGCTGCTAAAGATCCATAATGCTGTTCAAGGACCAGGGAGGTATACCTGCTGTAGTGATAGTGCCTTATCTCAGATTCAGAAGGTTGATCTTCTCTTCGTCATCCCAGCCCGCTGAATACGGTGACTCCAATTCTTTACGCAGCTTAGGTACTGGCTGTACATATGTAATGATGAGCCAGGGAAGCCTCCGGCCTTGTAGTCGTGGCGGTAGTTTTCAGGCTTGTCCCTGGCTTCACCACTACCTCAAGGTCGGGAACTGACTTGGTGGGGCAGAGTGTGCTTGTGCATTCGCCGGACGATGTACAACCGATCTTCAGACAAAGGGTGCTGGTTACAAACGACATCCTTTATTGTACAACACGATCCGGCAGTAAAATCAGGCACTTTCGGTGGAGCTGGGGGCAGCCTGCCCTAACGCACCCTCTGGTGGGGATGTGCCCGGGGTACTCCACTTCGCCGGGCTCCCACTCTTTGGTTTCATGCACACCGGACCCACACCAGTTGCTTCACACCCTGAGGTTTCGTTCCACTCCTTACTCTCCGGCGCCCCCTGCTGGTCCCGCTCACACACTCTGCCCCTCGATGTTCACACTCTTCCGTCCCGGATCCAACAACCCACACACACACAACTATTCCCCTATCATTCAGCCGACTCCTCCTCCCCGGTGGCGACAGCCGTCCCACCCGGCCACTAGGGGTGCCCTATCACAATATACAATAATAAAAGTAAAACATTTTTATTAATTACAATTTCGGGTTATCTCAGCTCCCTCCTGTAGGGGGTATGCTCACCCACTACACATACTCCACCCTTTATTATCATTCTTGATGTCCCCCCACCAGTCAGCCATGGTGTCATAGAAGTCAACTCTCTCTACACTGTGTTCCAAATTATTATGCAAAAAAATATTTTTTCAGATTTTCCTAAATTAACTTTATGAATTGAAGTAATTGTTTTTTTCCAGTCATCTACTAATCGAGTATAATTGAAATGTTATTGATCACACTGCCTATGAAAACAGTATATTTTTAAAAATAATAAACACTCAAAATGCATGTTCCAAATTATTATGCACAGCAGAGTTTTCAACCTTTTTATTTTTATTTTGAAAAACAAAATGGTGAATTGTGACATTATAAGCATTATCAGCTTATTACAAAATGAAATCAAACATTTTTCAAGTCAAAACTTAATTCTAGGTGATGTTACATTTGCACATAGGACCCCTTGTTTGAAAGAAGTTTCTGAACTCTCTCGTCCATTGAATTTGTCAGTTTTGGATGGTTTGTGCTTCAATTGTTTTGCATGTGGACAGAATACCCTCCCAGAGCTGTTGCTTAGATGTGAACTGCCTCCCGCCATCATAGACACTCCTTTTGATGATGCTCCAGAGGTTCTCAATGGGGTTTGAGGTCAGGGGAAGATGGTGGCCACACCATAAGTTTGTCCTCTTTTATGCCCATAGCAGCCAGAGATGCAGATGTGTTATTTGCAGCATGAGACGGTGCATTATCATGCATGAAAATGATCTTGCTGCGGAATGCACGGTTCTTCCTCCTGAACCATGGCAGGAAGTGCTGTTTTAGAAATTCCACAGATTATGGAGTTCATCTTTACCCCTTCAGGGATCCTAAAGGGGCCGACAATCTCTCTCCCCATGATTCCAGCCCAAAACATTACTCCACCTCCTCCTTGTTGGCGCCTTAGCCGTGTTTTCATGGGGTGTCCATCAACCAGCCATCCTCCACTCCATCCATCTGGACCATCGAGCGTTTGGAAGTCAGTCTTCATGTATCGTTTGGCCACTGGAGCAGTTTCTGCTTGTGTGCAGTGGACAGAGGTGGTCGGCAGGATGGCTTACGCACAGCTGCAAACCTCTGAAGGACCCTGCATCTTGTTGTGCGGGGGACGTTGGAGGCACCAGAAGCTTCACTTGTCTGCTGCTATGACAAGGCATTTTAGCAGCTCTTTTAACCTGATGCAGTTGCCTGTTGGAAAGAGTCCTCCATTTTTCTTTATCAGCCGCACACGCGTGTGCTGTGAATCAGCTACATACTTCTTGATTGTGTGATGATCACGATGAAGTGTCTTGGCAATGCTGATTGTAGTCATGCCTTCACCTAAATACTCCACAATTTGTTGCTTCTCAGCAGCCGACACATCCTTTTTCTTTCCCATTTTGGCAAAAAATGTAGGCTGCTTAATAATGTGGAACAGCCTTCTTAAGTCGTCTTGCCTTTATTTGGACTCACCTAACGCCAAACTAATGTGCACAGGTATCTGCAATTGCACTCAGTGATATAAAGAGCCCGGACACACATCACCAGCAATGATATAAAGTGATATCAAGAGCCCTGACACACATCACCAGCAATGATATAAAGTGATATCAAGAGCCCTGACACACATCACCAGCAATGATATAAAGTGATATCAAGAGCCCAGACACACATCACCAGCAATGATATAAAGTGATATCAAGAGCCCAGACACACATCACCAGCAATGAGTTTAAATGACAAACAAAAAATTTCTAACCTTATCACTCCTAAACTCTTTTTGCATAATAATTTGGAACACAGTGTAGATGACCCTAAAAAAGAGAGTGGACACAACTCTGAACATAAACATCATCCAGGAGACTGAAATTAAGCTTCCACAATCCTCTACCAATGTTAGGACGGTTAGTGGTCCCCAAGCAGAAACTCAAGGTGATGTGATCAGACCTTCTCACTCATGGAGCTGACAGCTACAGTAGGATTCCTAAAAGCCAAATCAATCCTACTGCTTCTGTTGGAACATGAATATGGGAATTTTGGTTTCCGACTTTCCAGTGTGAAAGCGTCAGTCAGTCCTGCCTGCAGAATGATGTTCATTTAAAACCTTGGTGTGCCTGGTGGCTGTTATGTGTGAGGAACTGTCACCTGGTGTCAATGTGATGTTTAAGTCCTCCGCCCTTACCACCGGAACAGAGTTGAAGAGATAATGGTTTCATCTCCATAAACATCTGGATCCAGTCAGTCACGGCGTTATGCTTCTGCTCATAGTTTGGGGACCACTCCATGTCAGGCGTTGTATGTAGCTTGGCGTGCGTCATATGATGAACTGCCTTGGCCTATTTAAAGGGAACCTGTCATCAGAAATTTTGCACTAAACCTAAAAGATTCCCCCTCTGCAGCTCCTGGGCTGCATTCTAGCAAGGTTCCTGTTCTTCTTGTGCCCCCTTTCTGACCAAAATAAAGACTTTATAAAGTGGTACCTTTTTGTATTCAGATCTTGATAATGGTACACGGGGGCGGGCTCTCTGGTGTCCGTCACTCTGCCTCCTGTCGCTTTAGGCCGTCCCCCATCGTGCAATTTCAAAGAGGTGACGTGAGGTAAGCTGGCCAGCGCTTGCGCAGAACGGTGGAGGCGGCGGTGAAAGCGCGAGCACGAGATTATGGGCGGGTACTTGCTGATGAAAATCACAGCGCCGCCTATAATCTCGCGCAAACTTTGGTGACTGCAGAATTCGTGCGCTCTGGATGCTGCCTCTCCCTATAGACATAATGGAGACAGCATGCAGAGCGCACGGAAGAAGTGACGTGTTGCTTTTTAGAATGCAGCGAGTTGGAAGTATGTAAATCGCTGCGTTCTAAAACGCAACGTGGGCATGTGTCGCAGGCAGAGGAGGGGACGCTGCGCTCTCCCACTGCTCGGGTCCGGCTGCTGCTGCCGCTGCTCGGTGGTGGCTCGAGCAGTGGGCCGGATCCCGGGGACTCGAGCGGCGCTCCTCGCCCGTGAGTGAAAAGGGGATTTGATTGGATGGTGGGGATTTGGTTATTGTCCGTGACGCCACCCATGGTTGTGGTGAAGTTGGTGACACCACCGCTGCTCTGGACGGGGATCCCGGGAGCGGTGACAGGGAGCAGCTTTGATGTTAGTTCTCCCCTCCATGGGTAGGGGGTTGGTTGTCCCGGGGCCCGGTGATGGGGTAGGGATGGATGGCAGGCGGGTTACGGGGCCTGGTGAGGTGCAGGGTCGCGGGGGCAGCGCTGTGCCGCATCTCACAGTGGTACTCACTCAGCCAATGATGAGGACACAGTTCTCGGTAAAAGACACGGCTGGATGGACGGGTCCCACAGACGGCTGCGGTGTTGTTTCTCCCGGCAGGTTGATGGTGACTGCCTTTCCCTGCACCTGTGTACTGTAAACGGTTCCAATGGGTTCCCACCGGTAACCCGCTCCCCAGCTTGGGATGGTTGCTGGAGGAGCCCCTTTTGCCCGGAGCCTCTGGCCCTGGGAACTTTAGCCCTGGCGGTGACTGTGTTTCCTTCTCTCGGTTGGACGGTTGCCTTCTGTCGGGACTTGGCTGCTGGGAAACCCAGGAGGTTCCCTTCGCTAACGGATTTGGCAAATTCACGGTGACTCCTAGCCTTGCCGGGGTCCGTAAGCCCCTGCCGGATGGTGATGGCTTCTCTTTGTGTACCGGTCCGGTACCGCCGGGCCACCGCCCTGCAGACTGTCACCACCGTCTGCCAACCTTGCTGATCCGTCACACACCCGGACCAACTTCAGTCTCCTCTACTACTACTTTCCTTCCACTTTCACTTCCCTCACTGAACTCTCTGCTTTTCCCGCCTCCAGGACTGTGAACTCCTCGGTGGGTGGGGCAAACCGCCTGGCCCACCCCCCTGGTGTGAACATCAGCCCCTGGAGGAAGGCAACAAGGGTTTTTGTCTGACTTCGGTGTGCCTGACCGGGAGTGTGGGGTGTGTAGGTGTTGTTCTCTGTGGCCCCTGGCTTGTCCAGGGCGCCACACATGGATTATGCACAATCTTCATAGATTGTGCTGAGGACGCAGGCAGTTACGCTGCAGTGCAATACGCAGCGTAACTGCATGCAAATACGCAACGTGGGCACATAAGCCTAACTCTGCTAAATGTCAGCCTGCGGTCTCCAGTCATCCTACTGCCATTCTGCCAGTGGTCACAAGTATCCTGATTCCTATTTCTATTCATCAGTAACTTTGCTACCTCTCAGCCAAATCCTGCTACTGTCGCGGGCGGAGGAAGGGACGCTGCGCTTTCCCACTGCTCGGGTCCGGCCGCTGCTGCTGCGGCTGCTGCTCGGTGGTGGCTCGAGCAGTGGGCCGGATCCCGGGGACTCGAGCGGCGTTCCTAACCCGTGAGTGAAAAGGGGAGTTTGATTGTGGGGATTAGATATTGTCCGTGACGCCACCCACGGTTGTGGTGAGATTGGTGACACCACCGCTGCTCTGGACGGCGACTCCTAGCCTTGCCGGGGTCCGTAAGCCCCTGCCGGATGGTGCTGGCTTCTCTTTGCGTACCGGTCCGGTACCGCCGGGCCACCGCCCGTCCACGGTCCTTACGGCTAGCTCCAATAGGCCTCTCCTGCAGACAGTCACCACCGTCTGCCAACCTTGCTGTTCCGTCCGGGCCACACACCTGGACCACTTTCTGTCTGCTCAACTACTACCTACTCCTTCCTCTCACTTTCACCTCCAAAACTCAACTCCCTACTTTTCCCGCCTCCAGGACTGTGAACTCCTCAGAGGGCGGGACCAACCGCCTGGCCCACCCCCTGGTGTGGACATCAGCCCCTGGAGGAAGGCAACAAGGGTCTTTGTCTGACTTAGGTGTGCCTGACCGGGAGTGTGGGGTGTGTTGGTGTTGTTCTGTGACGACCTGGCTTGTCCAGGGCGCCACATTCCCCCTTAGTAAAATGCAGACCGTCCGCGGGCTGCCCGTCCATCACCGGTTTTATTTTCACAAACTGGAAAGATAAACGGTAAAACAGGTTACAAATATATTAACTTCTTCCCACATCGGGAGGTATATTCTTAAACGTTACTAAACGGTTTCGGCTTCCGCTCTCTCCCACCCAAGCAACCTGGCCCTGATGCTGCCCCTAAGCAAATGGGCAGCACCCCTTGACCCCAGTCCAGCACAAGTTACCCGAGCGGGTTCTGTCCTTTTCAGGGGACCCACGTCCATGGGGAACCCCCGAAACCCCCAGAGGATTGCCACCGGTTGCGGTAGTGGCGGGCCTGGGCCATCACTTCCCTCCAGGCCCATCCTCCAAATCAGCCTCTCCGTAGGCGGTTACGGTAAAGCCATAAAAACATTTTTATTTACATACCACAAGTTCGTGGTTGCCCTGACAGTTCTCGGGCTTGTCCGTAGTAGTTCCTACGCATAATTTGTAAACAGTCCCCACGGGGACAACAGCTGCCGGCAACGACCGGTTCTAATCAAGATCCAATCAGGTGAACAACAGTGCTTCGTAGCCAACGGGCTATCACAAACAAAACTGTAGGATCCCAACGGAGACTTGCCGTAGGGTCCCGACGGGGACCGTCAGCTGGGTCCCAGGGGCCATCCACAACACCTGGCTCCGGTACAACTTCCTCCTCAGCTTTCCCACAGTCCACCACCGAACAGTACGAGCCCCCAACATCACCCACACACAGGGGTGACACTGTCCCACAGGACTCCATTTTCAGCTGCCGACGATGCGGGTACGACTGCCCCTCCAACCGGACCCCTTAGCCTTGAGGGCCGTCTGGAACGTCAGCAGAATCCCAATGGGGACCGACAGCAAGGTAACCCGGAACCGCTACCATGCTTGAACTTTTCTTACTTCAAGGCCGGCCATTTGCAGGGCACTGACCTGCAAAATGCCCACACTGCCGACAGTACCTGCAGCGCGCCATCCATGTGTCTCCGAAGGCGCAGATGACGAGCGGGGCCTCATCTCCCGACAGGGACTCCGTATCTTCCCCTGAGCTACTTCCATCTGTCGTCTCCTGTCCCGAGCTGGCTCCACCTGGGTCTTCTGCGCCGCCCGCCATTCCGGTCACGGTCAGGCGGGTTGCCGGGGCAGACACCCTCCCCGCGGCAGGCGGGCCGCTGTCAGCTGCCGCGCGGGGAATTACTGCCACATTCTCGGGGCCCGCGGCTCCTGCGACCGGAGCAGGGGCTGCAGCCATCTCACCATCCTTTGCCCCCGCGGGCGCCACCGCTCCATCAGGCGGTTCGGGGCTAGCATCAGACCCGGGAGCCGACATCTTCCATCCCGTTCCCCCTTAGTCTCTTTCCGGCTCCTCCTCTACAGGGGCAGGGTTTTGGCCTTCGCGCATCCACTGCTCGAGGAGACGCTCGAGCGGGAATTTTTCGCGCCCAAGATGGCGGCTTCTCAAATTTTTCGGCCGGACACCTCCGGCGGTCACAAGGTGCACCTCTACCAGACGGCAGAGCGGTAAGATCCTGTTCGTGATGCCAAGTTGTCGCGGGCGGAGGAGGGGACGCTGCACTCTCCCACTGCTCGGGTCCGGCTGCTGCTGCTGCGGCTGCTGCTCGGTGGTGGCTCGAGCGGTGGGCTGGATCCCGGGGACTCGAGCGGCGTTCCTCGCCCGTGAGTGAAAAGGGGAGTTTGATTGTGGGGATTAGATATTGTCCGTGACACCACCCACGGTTGTGGTGAGATTGGTGACACCACCGCTGCTCTGGACGGGGATCCCGGGAGCGATGACAGGGAGCAGCTTGGATGTTAGTCCTCCCCTCCGTGGGTAGGGGGATTGGTTGTCCCGGGGCCCGGTGAGGGGGTAGGGATGGGTGGCAGGCGGGTTACGGGGCCTGGCCAGGTGCAGGGTCGCGGGGGGCAGCGCTGTGCCGCACGGCACGGTGGTACTCACTCAGCCAATGATGTACACAGAGTCTCCGGTAAAACAAACGGCTGGATGGACGGGTCCCACAGACGGCTGCGGTGTTTCTCCTCCCGGCAGGTTGATGGTGACTGCCTTTCCCTGCACCTGTGTAGTGTGTACGGTTCCGATGGGTTCCCACCGGTAACCCGCTCCCCAGCTTGGATGGGTGCTGAAGGAGCCCCTTTTGCCCACAGGCTCTGGCCCTGGGAACTTTAGCCTTGGCGGTGACTGTGTTTCCCTCTCTCGGTTGGACTGTTGCCTTCTGTCGGGACTTGACTGCTGGGAAACCCAGGAGGTTCCCTTCGCTAACGGATTTGGCAAATTCACGGCGACTCCTAGCCTTGCCGGGGTCCGTAAACCCCTGTCGGATGGTGCTGGCTTCTCTTTGCGTACCGGTCCGGTACCGCCGGGCCACCGCCCGTCCATGGTCCTTACGGCTAGCTCCAATAGGCCTCTCCTGCAGACGGTCACCACCATCTGCCAACCTTGCTGTTCTGTCCGGGCCACTCACCCGGACCACTTTCTGTCTGCTCAACTACTACCTACTCCTTCCTCTCACTTTCACCTCCAAAACTCAACTCCCTATTTTCCCACCTCCAGGACTGTGAACTCCTCGGTGGGCGGGACCAACCGCCTGGCCCACCCCCTGGTGTGGACATCAGCCCCTGGAGGAAGGCAACAAGGGTTTTTGTCTGACTTAGGTGTGCCTGACCGGGAGTGTGCGGTGTGTTGGTGTTGTTCTGTGATGACCTGGCTTGTCCAGGGCGCCACACTACCTGTCTTGATCCATCAGTATTTTTGCTACCGGTCTGCCAATGGCCTCCAGCAATCCTATTTACAGTTGTCTGTGTTCCTGCTATGCTTCTGTGGTCTTTGTTGTGTAGGTTATGATCTTCCGCTGTTTTCTAACTCTGCCCATGTCCATTACCTGTCAGTCTGTTTATTCCTGGACTTGAATATACCATTACTTTGTATTCTACATGTCTGAGCCCGCATGCCCCACCTGGTCGGTGCACTGGCACCAGGGGCTGGCTGGCACATTTTAGCCTGGGGGGCAATCATAAGGCAGTGGCCCTCAAGTTGCGTCGGCCCACCTTTGGTCTGTTGATCTCTGGCCACTGCATTAAAGCAGCATTGGTAACAGGCTTTATGAACAGACGGGTACATCTATATGGGAACAGAACCGCGCTTACTGCTTACATAGATACTGCAACAGAACCAAGATGACTACAGACATATGGGAACTGCAAGGAGCTTACTACAGAGATATGGGAACAGAACCGAGCTTACTACAGAGATAAGGGAGCAGAACCGAGCTTACTACAGAGATAAGGGAGCAGAACCGAGCTTACTACAGAGATAAGGGAGCAGAACCGAGCTTACTACAGAGATAAGGGAGCAGAACCGAGATTACTACAAAGTTATGGGAGAAGAACCGAGATTACTACAGAGATATGGGAGCAGAACCGAGATTACTACAGAGATATGGGAACAGAACTGAGCTTACTACAGAGATATGGGAGCAGAACTGAGCTTACTACAGAGATATGGGAGCAGAACCGAGCTTACTACAGAGATATGGGAGCAGAACCGAGCTTACTACAGAGATAAGGGAGCAGAACCGAGCTTACTACAGAGATATGGGAGCAGAACCGAGCTTACTACAGAGATAAGGGAGCAAAACCGAGCTTACTACAGAGATATGGGAGCAGAACCGAGCTTACTACAGAGATAAGGGAGCAGAACTGAGATTACTACAAAGTTATGGGAGAAGAACTGAGATTACTAGAGAGATATGGGAGCAGAACCGAGATTACTACAGAGATATGGGAACAGAACTGAGCTTACTACAGAGATATGGGAGCAGAACCAAGCTTACTACAGAGATATGGGAGCAGAACCGAGATTACTACAGAGATATGGGAACAGAACTGAGCTTACTACAGAGATATGGGAGCAGAACCGAGCTTACTACAGAGATAAGGGAGCAGAACCAAGCTTACTACAGAGATATGGGAGCAGAACCGAGCTTACTACAGAGATAAGGGAGCAAAACCGAGCTTACTACAGAGATATGGGAGCAGAACCGAGCTTACTACAGAGATAAGGGAGCAGAACTGAGATTACTACAAAGTTATGGGAGAAGAACTGAGATTACTACAGAGATATGGGAGCAGAACCGAGATTACTACAGAGATATGGGAACAGAACTGAGCTTACTACAGAGATATGGGAGCAGAACCAAGCTTACTACAGAGATATGGGAGCAGAACCGAGATTACTACAGAGATATGGGAACAGAACTGAGCTTACTACAGAGATATGGGAGCAGAACTGAACTTACTACAGAGATATGAGAGCAGAACTGAGCTTACTACAGAGATACGAGAGCAAAACCGAGCATACTACAGAGATATGGCAGCAGAACAGAGCTTACTACAGAGATATGGGAGCAGAACTGAGCTTACTACAGAGATATGGGAGCACAACTGAGCCTACTACAGAGATATGGGAGCACAACTGAGCCTACTAAAAAGATATGAGAGCAGAACCGAGCTTACTACATAGATATGAGAGCAGAACCAAGCTTACTACATAGATATGGGAGCAGAACCGAACTTGCTGTACCCATACAGGAACAAAATCGTACTTAGTCTTCTAGATAGAAACAGCAACAGGACACCAAGCCACCTAAATAACTACGGGAACAGAACAAGCTTACTGCATAGACACAGTACCAGAACTAAGCTTACTGCTTAAATATTGTGCCATAACTGAGCTTACTGTATTGATATAGGAGCAAAACCACACTTGCTACATAGATACAGTACCATAACCCAGCTAACTACATGTACAACAATTACAAAGCTTATCCTATATTTTCAATGTTAAACTCGTACGGAACACGGCTGGCCCACTGACTATACACTTATGCCTTCTGTGTGCTGTACGTGTTTTTCACGGCCCCATAGACTTCTATTGGCACTTGTCATGTGCGCTGCTGGGAAAAAAAAAAAGATGTCTCCGTAGGGATCACACACGGTCTGTGTAAACACACGGACATGCGAGCAGCACCATAGATTATAATGGGTACGAGTTGTAACCGTGAAAAAAACGGATACAACACATACCACATACACAGACACGTGAAGGAGTCCATAAGGTGGTGACATAGCTACCTCACAGTGCAGGGGTTAATTTCACTTTTCTTTTCATAAACATGGAAAGACAAATGAAATTCCCTAACACAAATGTGAATAAGCCCTTAGGGCCCGTGCCCATGATCAGTGTCGGCAGCGTCTTGGACGCAAAGTGTTTTCACTGAGTCCACAATGCTGCATTGTACAGCACAGGCACAGTGCATGGATTTATAGAAATCTCCGCCCCCCTGAGCTCTTTTAGACGCTCCATAGACTGACCTGTGGCACTGCTTTCCTATCCTCAGCAATTCAATTTATTCTAACAGCGATGCTAGTGCTCTGAGCGGGAGAATACAGCGAATATCCGCTGACAGTCACTCTGATGGTGCGCACCGACAGTGCGATCTCCTGCCCAGGAGCCTAGTGTCTCCACCAGAGAAAGTACGCTGTGTCCACACCGTGAGGATGCCTGAAAGTGGACACTCACCCGTATAGATTTAGTGTTGTGCGCTAAAGATACGTGTTACACATACACAATGCACTATAAGGCTAGGTGCCCACGGTCTGGACATGGTGTGTCATAGACATAGCATGTCCTCTCCTGCGGGGCCGCGAGTGCTCTCCACAGGGACCACAGCAGTCTGTGCCCACAGTCAGGGTCCGGGCCGCTGTGGTCTCGCTCTTCTGTTCTCTCTGTGGAGACACTTGTGGCTACACAGCAATAAACTGACATGCCAGGGCTCGGGAAGGTCAGTTTTCGCTGTGGGCAGTACATGCACAGTGGGCATAGGATTTCTAGAATTCCCATCCACTGTGCTTGTACTGTACAATGCAGCGAAAACACTCTGAATCCAAAACACTGGGAACCCTGATGGTGGGAACGCAGCCTCACATACAGGCATCTTACACACGTACACAACCCAGCAACACGGACATGTAAACATACAGCACAGAGATGTGTACACATATACAGCATATAGCCGTATACACCTACAGACACCTGCGTACAGCCGTATACACCTACAGACACATGCGTACAGCCGTATACACATACAGACACCTGCGTACAGCCATATACACATACACACACCTGCGTACAGCTTTATACACATACAGACACCTGTGTACAGCCGTATACACCTACACACACCTGCGTACAGCCGTATACACCTACACACACCTGCGTACAGCCGTATACACCTACACACACCTGCGTACAGCTGTATACACATACAGACACCTGCGTACAGCCGTATACACCTACAGACACCTGCGTACAGCTGTATACACATACAGACACCTGTGTACAGCCGTATACACCTACACACACCTGCGTACAGCTGTATACACATACAGACACCTGCGTACAGCCGTATACACCTACAGACACCTGCGTACAGCCGTATACACATACAGACACCTGTGTACAGCCGTATACACACACGGACACCTGTGTACAGCCGTATACACATACACACACCTGCGTACAGCCGTATACACATACACACACCTGCGTACAGCCGTATACACATACAGAGACCTGCATACAGCCGTATACACACACATACTGTATATACAGACACATACACAGATATAGTCACATAGAAGCGTATACATATTTGAAAACATTCACATACAAATAATCATACACATAGACAGACACACAGACACATACTGGGGGTGCTTTTTACTTTTGATGATTGGGGGACACTTCTCTCTTCTTCTCTCTCATGCAGCCACAGACTTGTTTGATGGTAAATCCCTGTAGGCTAAAGGACCTGTGGTGACGTCCCGCCTATGTGATCAGAAGGGGCGGGGCCTCAGCAACGCAGCTGATAACAGAAAGAAATTCCAGATGTCCTGGAGTTCTTTAAAATAGAAGCGGGGTCTGAGGTAAGACCTCCAGATGGGGTGTGCGTGGGGGTAAGGGGGGGAGGGGGCGAAGCCTACATGATTATAGTGGACAGGAGGAAACATGACCACGCCCACTAACAAAGTCAGTCACGCCCACTACCCAGGCCGCTCCTAGTCACTGGGATCTAGCCGCAAGCCTTGTCTGATGCTCCTCGGCTGGATGGAGGCAGCGCGCGCTGCATGACGTCATTATAACACACATGGCCGCGCACTGTGCACTGCGAGCGGCCGGGTCTCCTGTACTATGCGGCCGGTCAGCACTGTCTGCGCCTGACAGTGTGCCTGTCCACAACACAGTACAAGAGACACGGCCACGCGCAATTCACTGTGCGCGGCCATGTTTGTTATAATGACATTATGCAGCAGGCGGCCGGCCCAATACAATAGCTGGTAAAGCAGCCTGGGTGGCAATTGCCCCCCTGCCCCCCGGCCCAGCCCGCCCCTGACTGGCACCAGCGTATCCTCCCGGACCTTAAAAGATCCACAGCCACCACGTGAGCCTGCCTTACGTAAAAACTATTTATGACCCATAAATTTTAATAAGCTGCCTACCATAGACAGTGACTTCCAAAACCAGACACCATCCCATAACCACCTTCTTCATCCTATCTACAGTCACATCGCTGGTGATATTGAAAATAATGACCCAGGCCTAAGGCTCCATAGCCAATGACTAGAAGGATGTGTGACACCCTGGCCTATCAGGTCGTCCCAGGGTATTGTGCAATCTGCCCTTCTGCACAGTATCCACTCCTCATTGGTTACGGGTCCTGGTACTTTGGTGATGCTAACAGCTGAGCCAATCAAAACCCTAGGAACACTTTACACTGCACTCACCAGACACACCATTGGGGGGCCTGAAGGGAATAGGGCCGCCCACATGGGGGGTTGGCAGGGGAAGGTGAAGAAAGTGAGAGTTGAGCCAGGGAGAGGGGAGAGAAGTGAAGTGACTCTCGTGAGGAGAGGTCACAGGTGGAGCAGGGCTCCTGGGTACTAGGTGGCAGACGTTGGTCTGGGCCTGATAGGAGCTGGAACTCCGGTCGCAGGGGATAGTATCAGGGGGCACGGACTGCCGAGGAGGGCGGCCGGCGGCGGCTTTGAGCTATCACCGGGCAGGGGCCAGGGTACGACGGGGTATGTGGACCCTAGGCCAGGAAGTAGCTTCACGCGTCCTGGTAATTTACCCGACGGGGGTGAAGACTTCAAGTGTCATCCCCAACCTGCTCCAAAATCGGGGTAGTAGCGCACCGAAAGGATAGGACTTTCCCAATACAGTCCAAAGAAATCCTACGCGTGAACCCTGAGAGCAAGCTCACACCGTTAGCCACACGGGTGAGCGGGACCCGAAAAGTTTGAGACTTGAGGGTCCAAAGAGGAAAACACAGGTGCCAAGGAAAGGGTCACAGACTAACCGCAACACCGAGGACACGGACCCAAGCGTATTCCCTACCAGCTGCAGTGGTGCTCAGAACTCTGGTTTACAAGCTGTCGGTGTGGTTATTTATGGACTGAGTGAGTACGCTAAAAACCCTTCTCCTACTCCCCAACGGCACCCCCTCATCACCACCACCGGGCCCCGGGGCACAACCCCCTACCCACGGAGGAGTTAAACACCTTGCTGCGGCACAATCGCCACTGGGCTCCCCCACCAACAGCAGCGGTGGTACACCATCTTACCACGCACCGTGGGTGGCGTCACAAACTTTCCTAATCCTGTGTATATACTCCCCCACTCCTTTTTAATTTGAGTGTCCGCGAGGACCACCCGGGTCCGGAGAACCCTCGAGCCACTGCGGCTCCGGATCCGAGCAACTTGGCTGCTGCTACGGGGGCGGTACACCTCGAAAAACCTGGCGTCACGAACAGGATACGAGCAGGATCCACTTACCTGGGTGACGTGCGCCTTGAAAACCGAAGACCGCGAGTCAAAATTCTGTTTCCCGCCAAGTCCGCCATTTTCTGCGCCAAAATACCGTCTTCTCTGAGAAAGCGCGTGAAGTCTAAGCCCTGCCCCTCATCTTCCTAATGAGGCCGGAACCAGAAGTTCCCAGAGGGCCATGGTCAGCGAGAGAGTGCTGCGAAAAGACCGAGGGGGCGGGCCAGAATGTGTTACTAGCGGAAGTGGAGCAGGGACGCCAGGACTCTGCGACAACGTTCCTGAAATACGCAGTGGCAAGATGGCAGAGCGAGACTGGTCCCCAGACTCCCTGGGACCGCGGCATGGATAGAGGAAGAAACAGAGCAGCTGTGCCGGAGGATGCGGACGCAATTGCTCTTCATTCTGAACCACTGGAGGGAAGAGATGAGGAGCTTGGCGGTGGCGGTGCGAGCCCGTGAGATCGAAATCCCACGTGAAGAGAGGGTAAGCGATTACCCAGTCCCTCCTGATTGCACAAAACCGGCCATAGTGGCTGAGGGATCTGGACCATCCCCGCTTGCGGTGAGAGCTCCACTACCGACTACCCTGTCCTCGGCGGACGCCGAGCTGCCCCCACCAGCCCCGGCAGCGGAACCTTCAGTTTATTTATCAGAATCTCCGGCTGCAAAGATCCAGACCAAGGCCCTCATTCCAGCCACGGCAGCGGTTGCCCAGACACCGGCCAAACTAGACCCGGCCGCATCACTGGGCCCGTCCTCAGAGGCGGAGCACCCGGGCCCTGCAACCCCGGCTGCGAAGCAGTCGGTTCATCAGTCTACACCAGCGGGAGCGGAGCCAAGATGTTTGACTGTTCTGTTACCGCGCGGCTTCCCGACGGCTGTTGGGGCCGCCAGAGCTCAAGCAAAGCCAGAACGAGATAGGGAGCTGAGGCCGGCCGCTGATGCCCCCTAGTGGGAACGACAACCATCCCAACAACAGGATAAGCTTGCCCGAACCTGGAATGAAAAAGAGTACCTGAGGAAAGCCACCTTCCGAGTCCGTGGGCCGCGGCGTAAGTGTGGCGCCCCTGACCTGGTCAGGCACCACTGAGTACTGCACCCATGCTGGGGACAGTACAATACAGGTAATCCAGAAGGCTGACAGGGGTGTGGAACACAGGCGCATAGTGATCAGGTCTCACACATGTACCCATGAGAGGACCCCTGGGGATCCCAGGAGGGGGCAAGCCTTCACCTTCACTGGAATAGTGGAGGGGGTAGAGCCTCCATCTCCTCTCAAGGGGTGTGGTGGAGAGTCTGGTTGCTAGGTGGCGTAGGCAAGAACAGGAGAGGAGGGGCAGTGAGTCAGTTAGAGCAGAACTCCATAGGGCTCAGTGAGGAGCAGACCTGTGGGGCTGTTGCTGTCTAACAGCGCCCGCGCAGTGGCTACAGACGGGGGAGAACGGTCAACTAGGAGTGCTACCTGAAAGCCAGCTTCAGCTAGAGAGTGCACGGAGTGGGAAGTAAGGAGACTGCTAGAGAGCACCAGGCCCAACCGGGCGGCAGATCCCGAAGCGAAGATAGATCCAGCTTTCTTCTGCTAAACCTGCCGGTGTGGGGCTCTCAAAGCCCACACCACATCACCACAAAAGCCGCAGCCACGTAACCGCAGTGAGGGCCCATAGGTCATAGGAGGCAAGAGGCTGGAGTGGCCTGGTCCGGGGAACAAGCATACGGCGAACGAAGGGGAGAGAGGCTGCAGCATCTTCCCTGGGCGACCCCCATAGGGACTAAAAGTCGGGGTCACCCCAAACCACCAAGGGCTAAGGAAGGCGAGTCAGTAGTCACCCTCATAAAGTCAGCCTGAAGGATACCTGGTTCCCACCTGGTTCATCTCAGCTACGCCCGGGTTACTCACCCTGCCACCTGAAGTGAGTAAAAACCCTGAAAGACATCCTGCCTGTGTGGTCATTCTGCGACTTGTGGTACTACAAACCTACACAGGGCCCTGGGGCTTGCCTCACTCTCAGGAGGCTACTACATCTAACTGCACACACCATCAGCCCCAGGCGTTCCCCTAACCTGCAGTGGCGGTCCCTACTGGCCGCAATACTGAGAGTGGCGTCACGATCAAAACAGAAGATTTCCTACCAGTGACGGAGATCCAGCAACGTGGAGTCCCTGAAGGTAACGCACCGACACCGACACAACACCTGCGGGGCTTCACATCTGGCGTCACGAACAGGATAAGGACTAGACCTGTTCAGACAGGTGACCATGTGCCTGGGCGGTCCGCTTGAAAAATTGGAAGCGCCGCCATATTGCCACCATGAAAAGCGCGCTGAAAAACAACAGCAGCCCGCGCTGGAAGAAGTTACCGCCCACGAAGAGGTGTGGCTACCCAGAGATCCCCTGCAGAGTTCTGACCTCGCTGATGAAGAAAGCGGAAGCGTCCAGAGACGGCAGAGCAGAGAAGAAGCCAGCAGCGTGCTAGAGGAAATGGAGTCCAGACGCGGATACCCAGAACCAGGCACTGCTGCCTGGTGGTGCCGGGAGCTTGCCATCTTCTGCGACCGGCTGGAGGCCGGGATTGTGCGACAGCTTAGGGAAGAACGCACGGAGCTCCTGGAGATGGCTGCGGCGGTGCGGACCTACGAGGAGGGAGCCGCGCGACGCATGTCAGACCGAGCGGCGACGACGCAGACCCCGATGCTGCCACAGATGGGTGAGTCGAGTGATGCCCCGGCCAGCACAAGTGCCCCGACCCCTGCTGCCACGCCCGCGGTCCCGGAAGAGGCGCCCGGCGCGGCGCCACCGAGCCAGGCCGCAGCCACGCTAGATGCGGCCCGCCAAATCCAGGCCGCCGCAGCCATGCCCCGCCTGTCCCGCAGGGCTCCGACCACCACGGCAGTGCTCATCCGTGCTGCAGGTGTGACGCTGACCCAGGCTGCCACCCTGCTGAACCCGGTCCGCCAAGACCCCAACGCAGCAGTGACGCTCGTCCGCGCCGCAAGTGATATGCTGAACCAGGCCGCAGCCCCGCCGGGTGCGGCCCGCCAAGCTCCGATCGCTGCAGCGACGTCCAGCCCAGCCTGCACAGAGCCCCCTGCAACAGCGACACTGATCCAGGCCGCCGCCATGCCGGGCGCGGCCCGCCAAGACCAGGCCGCCGCCATGCCAGGCGCGGCCCGCCAAGACCAGGCCGCCGCCATGCCGGGCGCGGCCCGCCAAGACCAGGCCGCCGCCATGCCAGGCGCGGCCCGCCAAGACCAGGCCGCCGCCATGCCAGGCGCGGCCCGCCAAGACCAGGCCGCCGCCATGCCAGGCGCGGCCCGCCAAGACCAGGCCGCCGCCATGCCAGGCGCGGCCCGCCAAGACCAGGCCGCCGCCATACAGGGCGCGGCCCGCCAAGAGATTGCATCACTATTTTCCCCGGCCTGCAAGGCCAGAGCAGACACCGCTCCCCAGTCCAGAGAGGTCCCTGCTAGGAAGACCCTGATAGGAGAGGACCCTGAATACTGGAAGCTGAAGGCTGACCTAGAGGCCCAGTTCCCACAGGAGATGGTGGATCGGTATCTGCTCCCTCCGCATACCCCCAAGGAGATTCAGGTAACCCCTGCAGCCGCGCCAGAGAGTCCACCGCCCAGACCAGCTGAAGAAAGCCCATCCCCAGCACTGCCACAACCAGAGTGCAGCGAAGAACTAAGGGGGAGAGGAGGCCAGGAAGCTGAGGAGCTGACTCCGACGCCAACCGCAGCAGACCCCTACCCAGAGCCGGAGATGCTGCCCTATTCCCGCTGGGAGGAGGAAGACTTGACACCGTCAGCAGATGAAGATCAACCCAAAGACCTCACCTGGAAGCCCACAGGCATGAATCCAGCCCGCAAGACACGGCGCAGCAGAACACAGGTTGCTCCAGCACCACAATCCCCAGAGCAGAGAGAAGTCACGGTCAGAGACCTGGAGGAGAAAAGGTGCCTAAGAAGGTCCAAAGCCCAGGCCAGAGGACCCCTGTGTCATGGCGTAGTGGAAGATTTCAATCTGAGAAGTGGTTATGGATTCATTGTAGCCCCTGGCATCAAGGAGGGGATATTTGTTAACAGGAGAGATGTAAGCGCTCATCTGCCTAGAGGACACCCTGGCAGAAATCTAAAGATGGGAGACTCAGTTCAGTTCACCATGCATCAAGGCGAAAGGGGATTGTATGCCCTGGACGTAGCGCTATGTCCCAGCAAACCTTACAGCCATCCCATGCGACAAGAAAGACAAGAAAGACAAGAAAGACAAGAAAGACAAGAAAGACAAGACAGAAAAGACAGAGATAAAGAACCAGATGTAGAAACAGACGAAGACCAAGAAAGGAAAGATAAAGAACCTACAGATGAAACAACCACAGACAAAGATCCTACAGATGAAACAACCACGGACGACGACGGAGAGCAAGAAAGTCACGGGTGCCGGTGCCCTACATGCCCACGCCCTGGTGAAACGGAGGAGTAGAGTAGAGAGAAGTAAAGAAATACAGCAAGTTACCAGTTGAAGTTTTGACAAGTTTTGTTTGCAACGTTTAAGAAATGCGCCCACAAAAACTATTGTGAGAAAACCATAAACCTTAAGGCTATGAACTTGCTATAGCCACAAACTCTCGCAGTGTAAATAGTTACACCAGTGGCACCACCACCAGGGCCAGCCTGTTTAGGGGCTTGGCTCGTCTGCAACCAGGGGGGCCCGTCCGTAGAAAAGGGCCTTGGCTCACCTGCGACCAGAGAGCACGCCTGTTTATGGGGCCTTGGCTCACCACCACAAAGAGGGTACCTGGTCAGCACCAACTGTGGAGGCCGCCTCTGCATCCTGCCAGAAGAGGCTGACGGCGCGGATCCACCAGGCCAGGTATACCCTGAAACCACCAGCCCATGAAAGCCGCCTCTACATCCTGCCAGAAGTGGCTGAAGTCGCGGCCAACGGGAGAGGAAGATTGGAGGAAAGGTCTGGGGAAGTAGATGGCCCAGACCTGGTTACCAACAGGACCGGTGACCTGCCTCCTGAGAGGGTTTTGGGTGGGTTAACGGACTTGTGGGTGGAGGGTGGTGATGTCTGATACATGGTGGTTTTAAAAATGTTTTATATGTTTTAATGTTTTATGCATTTTAAAATGTTGTCTTGCAGCCCGAGGACGTGCTGGTGATAACTAAGGGGGAATGTGGCGCCCCTGACCTGGTCAGGCACCACTGAGTACTGCACCCATGCTGGGGACAGTACAATACAGGTAATCCAGAAGGCTGACAGGGGTGTGGAACACAGGCGCATAGTGATCAGGTCTCACACATGTACCCATGAGAGGACCCCTGGGGATCCCAGGAGGGGGCAAGCCTTCACCTTCACTGGAATAGTGGAGGGGGTAGAGCCTCCATCTCCTCTCAAGGGGTGTGGTGGAGAGTCTGGTTGCTAGGTGGCGTAGGCAAGAACAGGAGAGGAGGGGCAGTGAGTCAGTTAGAGCAGAACTCCATAGGGCTCAGTGAGGAGCAGACCTGTGGGGCTGTTGCTGTCTAACAGCGCCCGCGCAGTGGCTACAGACAGGGAGAATGGTCAACTAGGAGTGCTACCTGAAAGCCA
The DNA here is from genome assembly GCF_048569485.1 of Anomaloglossus baeobatrachus. Taxonomy (NCBI): domain Eukaryota; kingdom Metazoa; phylum Chordata; class Amphibia; order Anura; family Aromobatidae; genus Anomaloglossus; species Anomaloglossus baeobatrachus. The sequence goes on from NC_134356.1 coordinate 29,336,951, forward strand.
GCTTCAGCTAGAGAGTGCACGGAGTGGGAAGTAAGGAGACTGCTAGAGAGCACCAGGCCCAACCGGGCGGCAGATCCCGAAGCGAAGATAGATCCAGCTTTCTTCTGCTAAACCTGCCGGTGTGGGGCTCTCAAAGCCCACACCACATCACCACAAAAGCCGCAGCCACGTAACCGCAGTGAGGGCCCATAGGTCATAGGAGGCAAGAGGCTGGAGTGGCCTGGTCCGGGGAACAAGCATACGGCGAACGAAGGGGAGAGAGGCTGCAGCATCTTCCCTGGGCGACCCCCATAGGGACTAAAAGTCGGGGTCACCCCAAACCACCAAGGGCTAAGGAAGGCGAGTCAGTAGTCACCCTCATAAAGTCAGCCTGAAGGATACCTGGTTCCCACCTGGTTCATCTCAGCTACGCCCGGGTTACTCACCCTGCCACCTGAAGTGAGTAAAAACCCTGAAAGACATCCTGCCTGTGTGGTCATTCTGCGACTTGTGGTACTACAAACCTACACAGGGCCCTGGGGCTTGCCTCACTCTCAGGAGGCTACTACATCTAACTGCACACACCATCAGCCCCAGGCGTTCCCCTAACCTGCAGTGGCGGTCCCTACTGGCCGCAATACTGAGAGTGGCGTCACGATCAAAACAGAAGATTTCCTACCAGTGACGGAGATCCAGCAACGTGGAGTCCCTGAAGGTAACGCACCGACACCGACACAACACCTGCGGGGCTTCACATCAGCGGTACGTAAGGCGGTTCAACCCTGAGAAAGGATGGGGCTTCCTATGGGAAGCGGATCTCTCCGAGGAAGTGTTTATCACGCGCCGAGATGTTGAGCAGCATCTACCCAGTGGTCACCCGGGTCGCAACCTGGAGGCTGGGGAAGGGGTCAGCTACACCCGGCATTGAGGTGAACGGGGCTGGTACGCCCTAGATGTGAAGCGGTTTGTCATGGTCAATGAGTGAGTAGTGCCAGCCGCCGCCGTTAATTACCTGTCTCCCAGTGAGAGGTACAGAGAAGAGTTGCGATGCCATAGAATTGTTAGATTTCTGTGTTTTCGTTTGTTATTTTCCATAGTTTATTATTTTTCATATAGAAAATGTTAGTGAATAACTGACTAATCAACCGGTTTAAAGAAATGAGTGAAAGTCACCAGATCTGCAAGTAGTGGTAGTGCCCACTCATCACTAGTTACGAGTACTGAGCACCCAAGCATGGTAGTGCCCACTCATCACTAGTTACGAGTACTGAGCACCCAAACATGGTAGTGCCCGCTCATCACTAGTTATGAGTACTGAGCACCCAAGCATGGTAGTGCCCACTCATCACTAGTTACGAGTACTGAGCACCCGAGCATGGTAGTGCCCGCTCATCACTAGTTACAAGTACTGAGCACCCGAGCATGGTAGTGCCCACTCATCACTAGTTACGAGTACTGAGCACCCGAGCATGGTAGTGGCCACTCATCACTAGTTACGAGTACTGAGCACCCGAGCATGGTAGTGCCCACTCATCACTAGTTACGAGTACTGAGCACCCAAGCATGGTAGTGCCCACTCATCACTAGTTACGAGTACTGAGCACCCAAACATGGTAGTGCCCGCTCATCACTAGTTATGAGTACTGAGCACCCAAGCATGGTAGTGCCCACTCATCACTAGTTACGAGTACTGAGCACCCGAGCATGGTAGTGCCCGCTCATCACTAGTTACAAGTACTGAGCACCCGAGCATGGTAGTGCCCACTCATCACTAGTTACGAGTACTGAGCACCCGAGCATGGTAGTGGCCACTCATCACTAGTTACGAGTACTGAGCACCCGAGCATGGTAGTGCCCACTCATCACTAGTTACGAGTACTGAGCACCCGAGCATGGTAGTGCCCACTCATCACTAGTTACGAGTACTGAGCACCCGAGCATGGTAGTGCCCACTCATCACTAGTTACGAGTACTGAGCACCCGAGCATGGTAGTGCCCGCTCCTCACTAGTTACCAATACTGAGCACCCGAGCATGGTAGTGCCCGCTCATCACTAGTTACCAATACTGAGCACCCGAGCATGGTAGTGCCCCCTCATCACTAGTTACCAATACTGAGCACCCGAGCATGGTAGTGCCCGCTCATCACTAGTTACCAATACTGAGCACCCGAGCATGGTAGTGCCCCCTCATCACTAGTTACCAATACTGAGCACCCGAGCATGGTAGTGCCCGCTCATCACTAGTTACCAATACTGAGCACCCGAGCATGGTAGTGCCCCCTCATCACTAGTTACCAATACTGAGCACCCGAGCATGGTAGTGCCCGCTCATCACTAGTTACGAGTACAGAGCACCCAAGTATGGTAGTGCCCGCTCATCACTAGTTACCAATACTGAGCACCCGAGCATGGTAGTGCCCCCTCATCACTAGTTACGAGTACTGAGCACCCGAGCATGGTAGTGCCCACTCATCACTAGTTACGAGTACAGAGCACCCAAGCATGGTAGTGCCCGCTCATCACTAGTTACCAATACTGAGCACCCGAGCATGGTAGTGCCCGCTCATCACTAGTTACGAGTACTGAGCACCCGAGCATGGTAGTGCCCGCTCATCACTAGTTACAAGTACCGAGCACCCGAGCATGGTAGTGCCCGCTCATCACTAGTTACGAGCACTGAGCACCCGAGCATGGTAGTGCCCGCTCATCACTAGTTACAAGTACCGAGCACCCGAGCATGGTAGTGCCCGCTCATCACTAGTTACGAGTACTGAGCACCCGAGCATGGTAATGCCCACTCATCACTAGTTACGAGTACAGAGCACCCAAGCATGGTAGTGCTCACTCATCACTAGTTACCAGTACAGAGCACCCGAGCATGGTAGTGCCCCCTCATCACTAGTTACGAGTACAGAGCACCCAAACATGGTAGTGCCCGCTCATCACTAGTTACCAATACTGAGCACCCGAGCATGGTAGTGCCCCCTCATCACTAGTTACGAGTACTGAGCACCCGAGCATGGTAGTGCCCACTCATCACTAGTTACGAGTACAGAGCACCCAAGCATGGTAGTGCCCGCTCATCACTAGTTACCAATACTGAACACCCGAGCATGGTAGTGCCCCCTCATCACTAGTTACGAGTACTGAGCACCCGAGCATGGTAGTGCCCACTCATCACTAGTTACGAGTACAGAGCACCCAAGCATGGTAGTGCCCACTCATCACTAGTTACGAGTACTGAGCACCCGAGCATGGTAGTGCCCACTCATCACTAGTTACGAGTACTGAGCACCCAAGCATGGTAGTGCCCACTCATCACTAGTTACGAGTACTGAGCACCCAAGCATGGTAGTGCCCACTCATCACTAGTTATGAGTACTGAGCACCCAAGCATGGTAGTGCCCACTCATCACTAGTTACGAGTACTGAGCACCCGAGCATGGTAGTGCCCACTCATCACTAGTTACGAGTACTGAGCACCCGAGCATGGTAGTGCCCACTCATCACTAGTTACGAGTACTGAGCACCCAAGCATGGTAGTGCCCACTCATCACTAGTTACGAGTACTGAGCACCCGAGCATGGTAGTGCCCACTCATCACTAGTTACGAGTACTGAGCACCCGAGCATGGTAGTGCCCACTCATCACTAGTTACGAGTACAGAGCACCCAAGCATGGTAGTGCCCGCTCATCACTAGTTACCAATACTGAACACCCGAGCATGGTAGTGCCCCCTCATCACTAGTTACGAGTACTGAGCACCCGAGCATGGTAGTGCCCACTCATCACTAGTTACGAGTACTGAGCACCCAAGCATGGTAGTGCCCACTCATCACTAGTTACGAGTACTGAGCACCCGAGCATGGTAGTGCCCACTCATCACTAGTTACGAGTACTGAGCACCCAAGCATGGTAGTGCCCACTCATCACTAGTTACGAGTACTGAGCACCCAAGCATGGTAGTGCCCACTCATCACTAGTTATGAGTACTGAGCACCCAAGCATGGTAGTGCCCACTCATCACTAGTTACGAGTACTGAGCACCCGAGCATGGTAGTGCCCACTCATCACTAGTTACGAGTACTGAGCACCCGAGCATGGTAGTGCCCACTCATCACTAGTTACGAGTACTGAGCACCCAAGCATGGTAGTGCCCACTCATCACTAGTTACGAGTACTGAGCACCCGAGCATGGTAGTGCCCACTCATCACTAGTTACGAGTACTGAGCACCCGAGCATGGTAGTGCCCGCTCCTCACTAGTTACCAATACTGAGCACCCGAGCATGGTAGTGCCCGCTCATCACTAGTTACCAATACTGAGCACCCGAGCATGGTAGTGCCCCCTCATCACTAGTTACCAATACTGAGCACCCGAGCATGGTAGTGCCCGCTCATCACTAGTTACCAATACTGAGCACCCGAGCATGGTAGTGCCCCCTCATCACTAGTTACCAATACTGAGCACCCGAGCATGGTAGTGCCCGCTCATCACTAGTTACCAATACTGAGCACCCGAGCATGGTAGTGCCCCCTCATCACTAGTTACCAATACTGAGCACCCGAGCATGGTAGTGCCCGCTCATCACTAGTTACGAGTACAGAGCACCCAAGTATGGTAGTGCCCGCTCATCACTAGTTACCAATACTGAGCACCCGAGCATGGTAGTGCCCCCTCATCACTAGTTACGAGTACTGAGCACCCGAGCATGGTAGTGCCCACTCATCACTAGTTACGAGTACAGAGCACCCAAGCATGGTAGTGCCCGCTCATCACTAGTTACCAATACTGAGCACCCGAGCATGGTAGTGCCCGCTCATCACTAGTTACGAGTACTGAGCACCCGAGCATGGTAGTGCCCGCTCATCACTAGTTACAAGTACCGAGCACCCGAGCATGGTAGTGCCCGCTCATCACTAGTTACGAGCACTGAGCACCCGAGCATGGTAGTGCCCGCTCATCACTAGTTACAAGTACCGAGCACCCGAGCATGGTAGTGCCCGCTCATCACTAGTTACGAGTACTGAGCACCCGAGCATGGTAATGCCCACTCATCACTAGTTACGAGTACAGAGCACCCAAGCATGGTAGTGCTCACTCATCACTAGTTACCAGTACAGAGCACCCGAGCATGGTAGTGCCCCCTCATCACTAGTTACGAGTACAGAGCACCCAAACATGGTAGTGCCCGCTCATCACTAGTTACCAATACTGAGCACCCGAGCATGGTAGTGCCCCCTCATCACTAGTTACGAGTACTGAGCACCCGAGCATGGTAGTGCCCACTCATCACTAGTTACGAGTACAGAGCACCCAAGCATGGTAGTGCCCGCTCATCACTAGTTACCAATACTGAACACCCGAGCATGGTAGTGCCCCCTCATCACTAGTTACGAGTACTGAGCACCCGAGCATGGTAGTGCCCACTCATCACTAGTTACGAGTACAGAGCACCCAAGCATGGTAGTGCCCACTCATCACTAGTTACGAGTACTGAGCACCCGAGCATGGTAGTGCCCACTCATCACTAGTTACGAGTACTGAGCACCCAAGCATGGTAGTGCCCACTCATCACTAGTTACGAGTACTGAGCACCCAAGCATGGTAGTGCCCACTCATCACTAGTTATGAGTACTGAGCACCCAAGCATGGTAGTGCCCACTCATCACTAGTTACGAGTACTGAGCACCCGAGCATGGTAGTGCCCACTCATCACTAGTTACGAGTACTGAGCACCCAAGCATGGTAGTGCCCACTCATCACTAGTTACGAGTACTGAGCACCCAAACATGGTAGTGCCCGCTCATCACTAGTTATGAGTACTGAGCACCCAAGCATGGTAGTGCCCACTCATCACTAGTTACGAGTACTGAGCACCCGAGCATGGTAGTGCCCGCTCATCACTAGTTACAAGTACTGAGCACCCGAGCATGGTAGTGCCCACTCATCACTAGTTACGAGTACTGAGCACCCGAGCATGGTAGTGGCCACTCATCACTAGTTACGAGTACTGAGCACCCGAGCATGGTAGTGCCCACTCATCACTAGTTACGAGTACTGAGCACCCGAGCATGGTAGTGCCCACTCATCACTAGTTACGAGTACTGAGCACCCGAGCATGGTAGTGCCCACTCATCACTAGTTACGAGTACTGAGCACCCGAGCATGGTAGTGCCCACTCATCACTAGTTACGAGTACTGAGCACCCAAGCATGGTAGTGCCCACTCATCACTAGTTACGAGTACTGAGCACCCAAACATGGTAGTGCCCACTCATCACTAGTTATGAGTACTGAGCACCCAAGCATGGTAGTGCCCACTCATCACTAGTTACGAGTACTGAGCACCCGAGCATGGTAGTGGCCACTCATCACTAGTTACGAGTACTGAGCACCCGAGCATGGTAGTGCCCACTCATCACTAGTTACGAGTACTGAGCACCCGAGCATGGTAGTGCCCACTCATCACTAGTTACGAGTACTGAGCACCCGAGCATGGTAGTGCCCGCTCCTCACTAGTTACCAATACTGAGCACCCGAGCATGGTAGTGCCCGCTCATCACTAGTTACCAATACTGAGCACCCGAGCATGGTAGTGCCCCCTCATCACTAGTTACCAATACTGAGCACCCGAGCATGGTAGTGCCCGCTCATCACTAGTTACCAATACTGAGCACCCGAGCATGGTAGTGCCCCCTCATCACTAGTTACCAATACTGAGCACCCGAGCATGGTAGTGCCCGCTCATCACTAGTTACCAATACTGAGCACCCGAGCATGGTAGTGCCCCCTCATCACTAGTTACCAATACTGAGCACCCGAGCATGGTAGTGCCCGCTCATCACTAGTTACGAGTACAGAGCACCCAAGTATGGTAGTGCCCGCTCATCACTAGTTACCAATACTGAGCACCCGAGCATGGTAGTGCCCCCTCATCACTAGTTACGAGTACTGAGCACCCGAGCATGGTAGTGCCCACTCATCACTAGTTACGAGTACAGAGCACCCAAGCATGGTAGTGCCCGCTCATCACTAGTTACCAATACTGAGCACCCGAGCATGGTAGTGCCCGCTCATCACTAGTTACGAGTACTGAGCACCCGAGCATGGTAGTGCCCGCTCATCACTAGTTACAAGTACCGAGCACCCGAGCATGGTAGTGCCCGCTCATCACTAGTTACGAGCACTGAGCACCCGAGCATGGTAGTGCCCGCTCATCACTAGTTACAAGTACCGAGCACCCGAGCATGGTAGTGCCCGCTCATCACTAGTTACGAGTACTGAGCACCCGAGCATGGTAATGCCCACTCATCACTAGTTACGAGTACAGAGCACCCAAGCATGGTAGTGCTCACTCATCACTAGTTACCAGTACAGAGCACCCGAGCATGGTAGTGCCCCCTCATCACTAGTTACGAGTACAGAGCACCCAAACATGGTAGTGCCCGCTCATCACTAGTTACCAATACTGAGCACCCAAGCATGGTAGTGCCCCCTCATCACTAGTTACGAGTACTGAGCACCCGAGCATGGTAGTGCCCACTCATCACTAGTTACGAGTACAGAGCACCCAAGCATGGTAGTGCCCGCTCATCACTAGTTACCAATACTGAACACCCGAGCATGGTAGTGCCCCCTCATCACTAGTTACGAGTACTGAGCACCCGAGCATGGTAGTGCCCACTCATCACTAGTTACGAGTACAGAGCACCCAAGCATGGTAGTGCCCACTCATCACTAGTTACGAGTACTGAGCACCCGAGCATGGTAGTGCCCACTCATCACTAGTTACGAGTACTGAGCACCCAAGCATGGTAGTGCCCACTCATCACTAGTTACGAGTACTGAGCACCCAAGCATGGTAGTGCCCACTCATCACTAGTTATGAGTACTGAGCACCCAAGCATGGTAGTGCCCACTCATCACTAGTTACGAGTACTGAGCACCCGAGCATGGTAGTGCCCACTCATCACTAGTTACGAGTACTGAGCACCCGAGCATGGTAGTGCCCACTCATCACTAGTTACGAGTACTGAGCACCCAAGCATGGTAGTGCCCACTCATCACTAGTTACGAGTACTGAGCACCCGAGCATGGTAGTGCCCACTCATCACTAGTTACGAGTACTGAGCACCCGAGCATGGTAGTGCCCACTCATCACTAGTTACGAGTACAGAGCACCCAAGCATGGTAGTGCCCGCTCATCACTAGTTACCAATACTGAACACCCGAGCATGGTAGTGCCCCCTCATCACTAGTTACGAGTACTGAGCACCCGAGCATGGTAGTGCCCACTCATCACTAGTTACGAGTACTGAGCACCCAAGCATGGTAGTGCCCACTCATCACTAGTTACGAGTACTGAGCACCCGAGCATGGTAGTGCCCACTCATCACTAGTTACGAGTACTGAGCACCCAAGCATGGTAGTGCCCACTCATCACTAGTTACGAGTACTGAGCACCCAAGCATGGTAGTGCCCACTCATCACTAGTTATGAGTACTGAGCACCCAAGCATGGTAGTGCCCACTCATCACTAGTTACGAGTACTGAGCACCCGAGCATGGTAGTGCCCACTCATCACTAGTTACGAGTACTGAGCACCCGAGCATGGTAGTGCCCACTCATCACTAGTTACGAGTACTGAGCACCCAAGCATGGTAGTGCCCACTCATCACTAGTTACGAGTACTGAGCACCCGAGCATGGTAGTGCCCACTCATCACTAGTTACGAGTACTGAGCACCCGAGCATGGTAGTGCCCGCTCCTCACTAGTTACCAATACTGAGCACCCGAGCATGGTAGTGCCCGCTCATCACTAGTTACCAATACTGAGCACCCGAGCATGGTAGTGCCCCCTCATCACTAGTTACCAATACTGAGCACCCGAGCATGGTAGTGCCCGCTCATCACTAGTTACCAATACTGAGCACCCGAGCATGGTAGTGCCCCCTCATCACTAGTTACCAATACTGAGCACCCGAGCATGGTAGTGCCCGCTCATCACTAGTTACCAATACTGAGCACCCGAGCATGGTAGTGCCCCCTCATCACTAGTTACCAATACTGAGCACCCGAGCATGGTAGTGCCCGCTCATCACTAGTTACGAGTACAGAGCACCCAAGTATGGTAGTGCCCGCTCATCACTAGTTACCAATACTGAGCACCCGAGCATGGTAGTGCCCCCTCATCACTAGTTACGAGTACTGAGCACCCGAGCATGGTAGTGCCCACTCATCACTAGTTACGAGTACAGAGCACCCAAGCATGGTAGTGCCCGCTCATCACTAGTTACCAATACTGAGCACCCGAGCATGGTAGTGCCCGCTCATCACTAGTTACGAGTACTGAGCACCCGAGCATGGTAGTGCCCGCTCATCACTAGTTACAAGTACCGAGCACCCGAGCATGGTAGTGCCCGCTCATCACTAGTTACGAGCACTGAGCACCCGAGCATGGTAGTGCCCGCTCATCACTAGTTACAAGTACCGAGCACCCGAGCATGGTAGTGCCCGCTCATCACTAGTTACGAGTACTGAGCACCCGAGCATGGTAATGCCCACTCATCACTAGTTACGAGTACAGAGCACCCAAGCATGGTAGTGCCCACTCATCACTAGTTACCAGTACAGAGCACCCGAGCATGGTAGTGCCCCCTCATCACTAGTTACGAGTACAGAGCACCCAAACATGGTAGTGCCCGCTCATCACTAGTTACCAATACTGAGCACCCGAGCATGGTAGTGCCCCCTCATCACTAGTTACGAGTACTGAGCACCCGAGCATGGTAGTGCCCACTCATCACTAGTTACGAGTACAGAGCACCCAAGCATGGTAGTGCCCGCTCATCACTAGTTACCAATACTGAACACCCGAGCATGGTAGTGCCCCCTCATCACTAGTTACGAGTACTGAGCACCCGAGCATGGTAGTGCCCACTCATCACTAGTTACGAGTACAGAGCACCCAAGCATGGTAGTGCCCACTCATCACTAGTTACGAGTACTGAGCACCCGAGCATGGTAGTGCCCACTCATCACTAGTTACGAGTACTGAGCACCCAAGCATGGTAGTGCCCACTCATCACTAGTTACGAGTACTGAGCACCCAAGCATGGTAGTGCCCACTCATCACTAGTTATGAGTACTGAGCACCCAAGCATGGTAGTGCCCACTCATCACTAGTTACGAGTACTGAGCACCCGAGCATGGTAGTGCCCACTCATCACTAGTTACGAGTACTGAGCACCCGAGCATGGTAGTGCCCACTCATCACTAGTTACGAGTACTGAGCACCCAAGCATGGTAGTGCCCACTCATCACTAGTTACGAGTACTGAGCACCCGAGCATGGTAGTGCCCACTCATCACTAGTTACGAGTACTGAGCACCCGAGCATGGTAGTGCCCGCTCCTCACTAGTTACCAATACTGAGCACCCGAGCATGGTAGTGCCCGCTCATCACTAGTTACCAATACTGAGCACCCGAGCATGGTAGTGCCCCCTCATCACTAGTTACCAATACTGAGCACCCGAGCATGGTAGTGCCCGCTCATCACTAGTTACCAATACTGAGCACCCGAGCATGGTAGTGCCCCCTCATCACTAGTTACCAATACTGAGCACCCGAGCATGGTAGTGCCCGCTCATCACTAGTTACCAATACTGAGCACCCGAGCATGGTAGTGCCCCCTCATCACTAGTTACCAATACTGAGCACCCGAGCATGGTAGTGCCCGCTAATCACTAGTTACGAGTACAGAGCACCCAAGTATGGTAGTGCCCGCTCATCACTAGTTACCAATACTGAGCACCCGAGCATGGTAGTGCCCGCTCATCACTAGTTACGAGTACAGAGCACCCAAGCATGGTAGTGCCCACTCATCACTAGTTACGAGTACAGAGCACCCAAGCATGGTAGTGCCCGCTCATCACTAGTTACCAATACTGAGCACCCGAGCATGGTAGTGCCCGCTCATCACTAGTTACGAGTACTGAGCACCCGAGCATGGTAGTGCCCGCTCATCACTAGTTACAAGTACTGAGCACCCGAGCATGGTAGTGCCCGCTCATCACTAGTTACGAGCACTGAGCACCCGAGCATGGTAGTGCCCGCTCATCACTAGTTACGAGTACTGAGCACCCGAGCATGGTAATGCCCACTCATCACTAGTTACGAGTACAGAACACCCAAGCATGGTAGTGCTCACTCATCACTAGTTACCAGTACAGAGCACCCGAGCATGGTAGTGCCCCCTCATCACTAGTTACGAGTACAGAGCACCCAAACATGGTAGTGCCCGCTCATCACTAGTTACCAATACTGAGCACCCGAGCATGGTAGTGCCCCCTCATCACTAGTTACGAGTACTGAGCACCCGAGCATGGTAGTGCCCACTCATCACTAGTTACGAGTACAGAGCACCCAAGCATGGTAGTGCCCGCTCATCACTAGTTACCAATACTGAGCACCCGAGCATGGTAGTGCCCGCTCATCACTAGTTACGAGTACTGAGCACCCGAGCATGGTAGTGCCCGCTCATCACTAGTTACGAGTACAGAGCACCCAAGCATGGTAGTGCGCGCTCATCACTAGTTATGAGTACAGAGCACCTGAGCATGGTAGTGCCCCCTCATCACTAGTTACGAGTACTGAGCACCCGAGCATGGTAGTGCCCACTCATCACTAGTTACGAGTACAGAGCACCCAAGCATGGTAGTGCGCGCTCATCACTAGTTATGAGTACAGAGCACCTGAGCATGGTAGTGCCCGCTCATCACTAGTTACGAGTACCGAGCACCCGAGCATGGTAGTGCCCACTCATCACTAATGTTATGTTGTCACACTTTCACCAGGACCTTCCACCCTCTTGTCCAGATACCATCATGTTCTCTGTTCTTGCTGAGGTCAGAGACGAGGTCACAATGTCTCCGGAGCCACACCACAATGTCCTGCGGGGGAACAGCCTCATTCCAAAAGATATTTACTGTAACTATATCTGGCCTGAACTGGAAATGGGAACAAAGTAAATTTGTACTATCCATCATTGTCTCTAAATTTGGAAAAACTGGCCCAGAATCTGTCCAGATCGAGCATGAGCCTAAAGCTGGCATTACAGCCCTGTCTATCTGGTAGGGTAATTGCTGCTAATGATTTATAATGACTAAATTGGTGCACGAGGGCTGTTGTTGGGGGATGTTTTTATATATAAAATAATTGTGTTTTTTTTCTATCTGCATCTACTGGATTAGTAATGGGGTGTCTGATAAATGCTCACCCATTACTAATACCAGGGTTTGATGCCAGCTGTCAATTCACAGTTGGTATTAACCCCATATATTACCCATTAGCCACCGCACCAGGGCAATGGGGTGAGCAGAGGCAAAGTATCAGGAGTGGCACATCTAATGGAGACACCACTTCTGAGGCAGCTGCAGCCTGCTATTTTTAGGCTGGGGAGGGCTCAATAACTATGGCCCTTCCACCCTGAGAATACAAGACCCCAGATGTCAGCTTCACTGGTGATCCTATTTAAAGGGGGAACCACACTGATTTTTTTTTTAATTATTTATTTAATTTTAAATAAATAAATTTAAAGAAAAATAGCATTGGGTGCCCTCTGTTTTGGATTACCAGCTAAAGTGAAGCTGCAGCTGTCTGCTTTACATTAGTTGGTTACCAAAAATAGGGGGGCCCCACATTTTTTTCCCCATTGAATTTTTTGTTTGTGGCTAAATAGAAGGTTAAACACCCTTTAGTGCCACATGAAAGGCAACAGATGCAATCTTAGAATATGTAGGGGGGTAGGACATTACAGTTTGACATCTATCTCTTCACAGTATATGACACAGTCTATGCATTCGCCAGCTCCCCATCCAGTGACTACAATCTCTGGTCAGTCTTAGGCTGGTGATCCACTTGCGCGAGTCTTGCATCGGGATCACCCGGCATGGTCGTACACTCTCCGGACACGAGCGTGCGGCTGCATGGAAATACATGCAGCCACCCGGCTCCTGTCAGGAGAGTGTACGACCATGCCGGATGATCCCGATGCAAGACTCGCGCAAGTGGATCACCGGCCTAAGACTGACCAGAGATTGTAGTCACTGGATGGGGGAGTCATACACAAGTGGAACCATACTCTTAGGGGTACTTTACACGTTGCGACATCGCTACCACTATATCGTCTGGGTCACATCGTTAGTGAAGCACATCCGGCGCCGGTAGCGACATCGCAATGTGCAAATCCTAGGTGGAACAATGAACGAGCACAGAAGCGTACATTCTCACTGATCTGTGTAACGTCGGTCATTTCCATAATGTCGGTTCGACCGCAGGTACGATGTTGTTTGTCGCTCCTGCAGCTCCACACATTGCTGTGTGTAAACCCGCAGGAACGACGAACATCTCCTTACCTGCGCCTGCCGCCAATGCGGAAGAGAAAAGGTGGGTGGGATGTTATGTCCCGCTCATCTCCACCCCTCCGCTTCTATTGGCTGGCCGATTAATGACGTTGCGGTGACGCCGAACGCACCTCCCCCTTGAAGGAGGGATTATTCGACTGTCACAGCGACGTCGCCGAGCAGATATGTGCGTGTGAAGCTATAGCGATAATGTTTGCTACAGCAGCAATCACCTCATATCGCATGTACGATGGGGGCGGGTGCTATCGCGCTGGACATCACTAGCAAATGCTAGCGATGTCGCAACGTGTAAAGCTCCCCTTACTGTCTGGATTGCAGCCTTTAGTGTACAGTATATATAACATCGATCTCCATTTGCAGCATGTTTTTACTTATATTCTTGTATATAGGGGGCAGTATTATAGTAGTTATATTCTTGTACATAGGGGGCAGTATTATAGTAGTTATATTCTTGTACATAGGGGGCAGTATTATAGTAGTTATATTCTTGTACATAGGGGCAGTATTATAGTAGTTATATTCTTGTACATAGGGGCAGTATTATAGTAGTTATATTCTTGTACATAGGGGGCAGTATTATAGTAGTTATATTCTTGTACATAAGGGGCAGTATTATAGTAGTTATATTCTTGTACATAGGGGGCAGTATTATAGTAGTTATATTCTTGTACATAGTGGCAGTATTATAGTAGTTATATTCTTGTACATAGGGGCAGTATTATAGCAGTTATATTCTTGTACATAGGGAGCAGTATTATAGTAGTTATATTCTTGTACATAAGGTGCAGTATGATAGTAGTTATATACTTGTACATAGGGGCAGTATTATAGTAGTTATATTCTTGTGCATAGGAGCAGTATTATAGTAGTTATATTCTTGTACATAGGGGTCAGTATTATAGTAGTGATATTCTTGTACATAGGGGTCAGTATTATAGTAGTTATATACTTGTATATATGGGCAGTATTATAGTAGTTATATTCTTGTACATAGGGGGCAGTATTATAGTAGTTATATTCTTGTACATAGGGGCAGTATTATAGTAGTTATATTCTTGTACATAGGGGCAGTATTATAGTAGTTATATTCTTGTACATAGGGGCAGTATTATAGTAGTTATATTCTTGTGCATAGGAGCAGTATTATAGTAGTGATATTCTTGTACATAGGGGTCAGTATTATAATAGTTATATACTTGTACATATGGGCAGTATTATAGTAGTTATATTCTTGTACATATGGGCAGTATTATAGTAGTTATATTCTTGTGCATAGGAGCAGTATTATAGTAGTGATATTCTTGTACATAGGGGTCAGTATTATAATAGTTATATACTTGTACATATGGGCAGTATTATAGTAGTTATATTCTTGTACATAGGGGTCAGTATTATAGTAGTTATATTCGTGTACATAGGGGGCAGTATTATAGTAGTTATATTCTTGCACATAGGGGGCAGTATTATAGTAGTTATATTCTTGTACATAGGAGCAGTATTATAGTAGTTATATTCTTGTACATAGGGGGCAGTATTATAGTAGTTATATTCTTGTACATAGGGGGCAGTATTATAGTAGTTATATTCTTGTACATAAGGGGCAGTATTATAGTAGTTATATTCTTGTACATAGGGGCAGTATTATAGTAGTTATATTCTTGTGCATAGGAGCAGTATTATAGTAGTTATATTCTTGTACATAGGGGTCAGTATTATAGTAGTTATATACTTGTACATATGGGCAGTATTATAGTAGTTATATTCTTGTACATAGGAGTAGTATTATAGTAGTTATATTCTTGTACATAGGGGGCAGTATTATAGTAGTTATATTCTTGTGCATAGGAGCAGTATTATAGTAGTGATATTCTTGTACATAGGTGTCAGTATTATAGTAGTTATATACTTGTACATATGGGCAGTATTATAGTAGTTATATTCTTGTACATAGGAGTAGTATTATAGTAGTTATATTCTTGTACATAGGGGGCAGTATTATAGTAGTTATATTCTTGTACAGAGAGGCAGTATTATAGTAGTTATATTCTTGTACATAGGGGCAGTATTATAGTAGTTATATTCTTGTACATAGGGGCAGTATTATAGTAGTTATATTCTTGTACATAGGGGGCAGTATTATAGTAGTGATATTCTTGTACATAGAGGCAGTATTATAGTAGGTATATTATTGTATATAGGGGCAGTATTATAGTAGTTATATTCTTGTACATAGGGGGCAGTATTATAGTAGTGATATTCTTGTACATAGGGGGCAGTATTATAGTAGTTATATTCTTGTACATAGAGGCAGTATTATAGTAGTGATATTCTTGTACATAGGGGGCAGTATTATAGTAGTTATACTCTTGTACATAGGGGCAGTATTATAGTAGTTATATTCTTGTACATAGGGGGCAGTATTACAGTAATTATATTCTTGTACATAAGGGGCAGTATTATAGTAGTTATATTCTTGTACATAGGGGCAGTATTATAGTAGTTATACTCTTGTACATAGGGGCAGTATTATAGTAGTTATACTCTTGTACATAGGGGCAGTATTATAGTAGTTATATTCTTGTACATAGGGACAGTATTATAGTAATTATACTCTTGTACATAGGGGCAGTATTATAGTAGTTATATTCTTGTACATAGGGGGCAGTATTATAGTAGTTATATTCTTGTACATAGGGGTCAGTATTATAGTAGTTATATACTTGTATATATGGGCAGTATTATAGTAGTTATATTCTTGTACATAGGGGGCAGTATTATAGTAGTTATATTCTTGTACATAGGGGCAGTATTATAGTAGTTATATTCTTTTACATAGGGGCAGTATTATAGTAGTTATATTCTTGTACATAGGGGCAGTATTATAGTAGTTATATTCTTGTGCATAGGAGCAGTATTATAGTAGTGATATTCTTGTACATAGGGGTCAGTATTATAATAGTTATATACTTGTACATATGGGCAGTATTATAGTAGTTATATTCTTGTACATATGGGCAGTATTATAGTAGTTATATTCTTGTGCATAGGAGCAGTATTATAGTAGTGATATTCTTGTACATAGGGGTCAGTATTATAATAGTTATATACTTGTACATATGGGCAGTATTATAGTAGTTATATTCTTGTACATAGGGGTCAGTATTATAGTAGTTATATTCGTGTACATAGGGGGCAGTATTATAGTAGTTATATTCTTGCACATAGGGGGCAGTATTATAGTAGTTATATTCTTGTACATAGGAGCAGTATTATAGTAGTTATATTCTTGTACATAGGGGGCAGTATTATAGTAGTTATATTCTTGTACATAGGGGGCAGTATTATAGTAGTTATATTCTTGTACATAAGGGGCAGTATTATAGTAGTTATATTCTTGTACATAGGGGCAGTATTATAGTAGTTATATTCTTGTGCATAGGAGCAGTATTATAGTAGTTATATTCTTGTACATAGGGGTCAGTATTATAGTAGTTATATACTTGTACATATGGGCAGTATTATAGTAGTTATATTCTTGTACATAGGAGTAGTATTATAGTAGTTATATTCTTGTACATAGGGGGCAGTATTATAGTAGTTATATTCTTGTGCATAGGAGCAGTATTATAGTAGTGATATTCTTGTACATAGGTGTCAGTATTATAGTAGTTATATACTTGTACATATGGGCAGTATTATAGTAGTTATATTCTTGTGCATAGGAGCAGTATTATAGTAGTGATATTCTTGTACATAGGTGTCAGTATTATAGTAGTTATATACTTGTACATAGGGGCAGTATTATAGTAGTTATATTCTTGTACATAGGGGGCAGTATTATAGTAGTTATATTCTTGTACAGAGAGGCAGTATTATAGTAGTTATATTCTTGTACATAGGGGCAGTATTATAGTAGTTATATTCTTGTACATAGGGGCAGTATTATAGTAGTTATATTCTTGTACATAGGGGGCAGTATTATAGTAGTTATATTCTTGTACATAGGGGGCAGTATTATAGTAGTTATATTCTTGTACATAGGGGCAGTATTATAGTAGTTATATTCTTGTACATAGGGGCAGTATTATAGTAGTTATATTCTTGTACATAGGGGGCAGTATTATAGTAGTTATATTCTTGTACATAAGGGGCAGTATTATAGTAGTTATATTCTTGTACATAGGGGGCAGTATTATAGTAGTTATATTCTTGTACATATGGGTTGTGTAACGGCCCTTGAGAAAGGTTGCCGAAAAGCGCTTCGGGCTTGTGATCCAGGATACACCCCCAGCCGTCTGATCCATCAGGTACGTTTGGATATAACTAATTGTTGCAAGGCTGCCTTTTACCTTATTTATTTGAGTGACTCTTGGCAGTGGTTGTTACCTGGCCTTTATTATGGTGTACCTGACGGTTAGACCCCTGGGGGGGGCTGCACTATAGCTATCCTGCACCTTATAGGTTTATCCCTGACTATTTACCTCCTTGATGAGTGAGTATATTGTGAAAAGTATTGCAGGTATATTATCTATGTTGTATCTGGATCACCACACAGTAGGACTACTTTTTTAGCCTTTATATTGTATTAGCATTTCACTTTGTGTGTTGGTGATTGTTTTAACTATTTCAATAAAGTGAGCATAATTTAACTCCGTTGTGTGTGTAATCACATTGTTCAAAAAAATTGTACATAGGGGCAGTATTATAGTAGTTATATTCTTGTACATTGGAGTAGTATTATAGTAGTTATATTCTTGTACATAGGGGGCAGTATTATAGTAGTTATATTCTTGTACATAGGGGGCAGTATTATAGTAGTTATATTCTTGTACATAGGGGCAGTATTATAGTAGTTATATTCTTGTACATAGGGGGCAGTATTATAGTAGTTATATTCTTGTACATAGGGGCAGTATTATAGTAGTTATATTCTTGTACATAGGGGCAGTATTATAGTAGTTATATTCTTGTACATAGGGGGCAGTATTATAGTAGTGATATTCTTGTACATAGGGGCAGTATTATAGTAGTTATATTCTTGTACATAGAGGCAGTATTATAGTAGGTATATTATTGTATATAGGGGCAGTATTATAGTAGTTATATTCTTGTACATAGGGGGCAGTATTATAGTAGTGATATTCTTGTACATAGGGGGCAGTATTATAGTAGTTATATTCTTGTACATAGAGGCAGTATTATAGCAGTGATATTCTTGTACATAGGGGGCAGTATTATAGTAGTTATACTCTTGTACATAGGGGGCAGTATTACAGTAATTATATTCTTGTACATAAGGGGCAGTATTATAGTAGTTATATTCTTGTACATAGGGGGCAGTATTACAGTAATTATATTCTTGTACATAAGGGGCAGTATTATAGTAGTTATATTCTTGTACATAGGGGCAGTATTATAGTAGTTATATTCTTGTACATAGGGACAGTATTATAGTAATTATACTCTTGTACATAGGGGCAGTATTATAGTAGTTATATTCTTGTACATAGGGGGCAGTATTATAGTAGTTATATTCTTGTACATAGGGGGCAGTATTATAGTAATTATATTCTTGTACATAGGTGCAGTATTATAGTAGTTATATTCTTGTATATAGGGGCAGTATTATAGTAGTTATATTCTTGTACATAGGGGCAGTATTATAGTAATTATATTCTTGTACATAGGGGCAGTATTATAGTAGTTATATTCTTGTACATAGGGGCAGTATTATAGTAGTTATATTCTTGTACATAGGGGCAGTATTATAGTAGTTATATTCTTGTACATAGGGGCAGTATTATAGTAGTTATATTCTTGTACATAGGAGCAGTATTATAGTAGTTATATTCTTGTACATAGGGGGCAGTATTATAGTAATTATATTCTTGTACATAGGGGGCAGTATTATAGTAATTATATTCTTGTACATAGGGGGCAGTATTATAGTAGTTATACTCTTGTACATAGGGGCAGTATTATAGTAGTTATATTCTTGTACATAGGGGCAGTATTATAGTAGTTATATTCTTGTACATAGGGGCAGTATTATAGTAGTTATATTCTTGTACATAGGGGCAGTATTATAGTAGTTATATTCTTGTACATAGTGGCAGTATTATAGTAGTTATATTCTTGTACATAGTGGCAGTATTATAGTAGTTATATTCTTGTATATAGGGGGCAGTATTATAGTAGTTATTTTCTTGTATATAGGGGGCAGTATTATAGTAGTTATATTCTTGTACACAGGGGGCAGCATTCATATAGCAGTAATATTAGGTAATAGAAGAGCCTTTACATAATACATAATAGAAGGTGACTGTGCAGTTAGACGATATTATATAGTTAACCATTACATGGACTCAGTAGAGAGCTGTGATAATCCGTCCCATATCCGCTTTGCTGTATAATTTAGCAGATATGGCTGATAGAGATTACACAATGCTTACACTGAACTGTGAGGTAATAGTTTGCTGGCGGCCCATGTGGCATAGAAACTAGTGTGTTCCAATGGGCATTTTGCGCAGGAGGCAGTAACTTGCCATTTTGCCTCATCCAAGGTATTTAGAACAGACAAAGCCTTAAATGTTTGCCCCATCCCCGCAGAGTTTTCGTTACTGTGTTTATGGGAAGCGGTGTGTGCAGGGTTCTATATTTGGAAAGGCTGAGTCCTGGCAACCAGAGGAGCGGAGATGCTCAGGTGAGCAATAACCCCTCAGGTGAGGGCGGGGCCAAGGAGGTGGGCGTGGCCAGGCATTCCTCTGGGCTGTAGCTGCAGATTCTGCCTCATTGTGCAGATCTGTATGGAGTGAGGAGCTGCTGACTGCGCACAGGGAATGTATAGTGTGGATTTGCACAGGAAGACCCCTCTAAATGCACATTCTGGGGGCATTTAAGGAGCAGTGGACCCAGGGATTATAATCTGGAATTTGGAAATATTGCATTGGTGCAACCATGAGCTCGGATGATTTTAGGAGAGTGGCTTTTAGGAGAAAATCCAACCCCTGTCTGCCCAGCGGACCCCAAAGGATCCATAATCCGACAGATAATGGGGACGTCGACGGTGAGTACGGATGATATCCTCATTATATGGCGTTATTATTGGTGCTAATGTTTAGATTGCATTCTATCTATTTCTGGAAAAGTTGGGTGGTTCCCATATTATCCAACTTTTCAAGAGCCCTGAATGACAAAATTACCCTAATTATATGGTGGCCGCTTTTCTGCTTTGTTATTGTCTTTCTTGTCAAACTGGTCATTCGGGCCCTTGGGCAACAAAGGTCCCATGGAGCACTCTTTGTTTGGGGGGGGGGGGGATTGTACTTTTTTTTTAATTTTTTTTATATATAATTTTTTTTTTTTTAATCTGGCATTTTATTTTCTTGTAAGCTGTATTTTTAATTTTTTTTAATTAATATTTAATATAATATATGATAAGAGCTACTGTTTACAAAAAATAAAAGGCTAGATAAATAATGCAAATATATATATATATTAGTTTCTTTTAGAAGGTGCAATGACCATAAAACAGTGATCTGCCATTTTTTTGAGAATTTTTTTTCAGTTTCTACCATATAAAATTGAAAAGTTTCTATTTTTTTTTTTTTATTTAATGTGAACCTTTTTCTTTTATATTTTTACTTTTTTTATATATATATATATATATATATATATATTATATATAATATATTATATAGCAATATTAAATGTATGTACACACATGGCAGACAGGGGGTCCTCAGCAAGCCCCCTCACTGCCGTAACAATAACATTAGCACCCCACAATCAAGTTCTGGGAGAGGGTTGAAATTATCACTTTCTCCCGTCGCCAACCTCTTAAGTGCTGCTGTCGCGATTGACTGTGGCATTTAAAGGGGTTGTTCACTACTTTTACTTTGGCCTAACCTTAGGATAGGTCATCAATGTCTGATCGGACAGGGTCTGACACCCAACACCCCCGCCGATCAGCTGTTGCCGGTGGTGGCCGCAGGTAGCCGGAAATGTTCAGTTGCGGAGTTGCTCCGTCAACTGAGAGTGGTCACAGCTGGTTACTACACATCCTGTTCCTGTCAATAGGTGGATGTGCAGACCGCTATGAATTGACGGGGCAACTCCGCAACTGAACGTTTCCGGTTGCTGGCTCTGGAATCAGCAGGGGTATGGGGTGTCAGATCCGGTGATCAGACATTTATGGTCTATCCTATAGGATAGTAAAAGTGGTGGACAACCCCTTTAAGCGGTTAAATTGCTGATCACAGCTGTTAGACTCCGGTGCCAGTTGTATAGCACAGCTGGCACCGATGCTGTATGACGTGGGAGTCAACATCAGATGTTGAAAACTGAAATCTGGCCAAAGTGGGCCTCTCCGCTGTCGTGACTTTGGCGCCGACCCTGCGTTCAGGATTTTGGGAAAGTTGGGTGAAGCCTTAGATTTGGTTAGGGTAACCAAACTAGAAGCAGAAATGACTTGATGGCGTGGATGGAAGCCGGTGACCCCAGGACTTTGAGTTCAGGATGTGTGTGGCTGTGCCCTGTGATCACACACGCGTCTGAGTCACTGTGTCAACACTTGTCACCGTAGAGTCACACCGGTCCGAGGCTGGTACATCATGTTTTCTGACTGCTATATACTGTATACATCTGTATTACTATATAATGTATATGATGAAAGTGTTGCTTTAAGGGTAAACCCAGCAATGTGTACAGAAGATGAGGAATGTCTCCACAGAAAAGCCTAAAACGCGTGACTAACAGGTAGTCCTGGGGCTCACAGGTCACGGCCCGCTCGGTCACTAATGGATTTTGCTTGGGGCTGACGAAGGACTCTCTAACTCTGAAGTAGCCTTTGTTATCAAGGGCTGGCACATGGCTGGACAGAGGACATGGCACCAAGGTAGTAACAGTAGTTGGGCAGAGTGTGGTCAGGGCAGGCGGCAGACAAGTAAACATGCTCAAATATAGAAGCCAAAGACTCCATATCATCTGAGGTCCTAGTGAGCCGCAGTGTAGACTCCGGTCCCCAGCACGGTTGCGGGTCGCCGGTCCCCAGCACGGTTGCGGGTCGCCGGTCCCCAGAACGGTTGCGGGTCGCCGGTCCCCAGCACGGTTGCGGGTCGCCGGGCCCCAGCACGGTTGCGGGTCGCCGGGCCCCAGCACGGTTGCGGGACGCCGGGCCCCAGCACGGTTGCGGGACGCCGGGCCCCAGCACGGTTGCGGGACGCCGGGCCCCAGCACGGTTGCGGGACGCCGGGCCCCAGCACGGTTGCGGGACGCCGGGCCCCAGCACGGTTGCGGGACGCCGGGCCCCAGCACGGTTGCGGGACGCCGGGCCCCAGCACGGTTGCGGGACGCCGTTCCCCAGCACGGTTGCGGGACGCCGTTCCCCAGCACGGTTGCGGGTTCGCCGTTCCCCAGCACGGTTGCGGGTTCGCCGTTCCCCAGCACGGTTGCGGCTCACCGTTCCCCAGCACGGTTGCGGGTCGCCGGTCCCTAGCACAGTTGCGGGACGCCGGGCCCCAGCACGATACGGGAGGCCGACACGTTGAGCCATTTTAGCTCATTTCACACAAGTCTCCTGTATATATAAGGAGTTGAGCTGCAATTGTGCCACCTCCGTGCCAGCAGCTGGCGCTGCTCGAGTCTGGTGTTCTGGGGTGGTGGCTCGAGGGTCTCCGGACCCGGGGGGTCTCGCAGACACGCCGAATAAAGGGGGGGGCGTAGATGTACGGGCTAGGTCGTGGCAAGTTCGTGACGCCACCCACGGTGTGTGGTGAAGTGGAACACCACCACTGCTGTTATGGGGCACCCGGGGGAGATGTTGTGCAGCAAGTTGTTAACCCCTCCGTGGGTACTGATGGTGGCCCTGTGAAACTGGTGGCTCGGTGTAGGGGATGGTGACCGCAGGGGGTGCTGGAGTACTCACGATTAGTGACACACACAAGTCTCTGGTAAACCAAGATGGTGGTGGCCAGTGCCGCGGCCGGTTGCGTTCGGGGTCCCCCACCCGGCTGGTGGTCTCTATCCTTTTCCTGCACTACATTGTGTAAGGTGGACGTTCCTAGTATGAAACTCAGGAGTCTGCTCCCGGCTGGATGTGCCCTAAGGAGCCGTGCCCGCAGACGCTGGCCCGTGGGATCTATGGGCCTTGGCGGTGACCTCTTATCCCTAATCGGTGGGCTGTTGTCTTCTATGAGGGACTTTGGGTGGGACAGGACCTCTAGTCCTGGCCTCAATCGGTGAATTAACCAGTTCCGCTTGGTTCTGGCTTCAGGGTCCGAGTAACCCCCTTTGTGCTACGGTTTCCGGGTCGGTTCCCCGTGTCGGTACCGGCGAGCTACAACCCTGTCCTGGTCCACCTCGGTTCTGCCGAGCCGTCTTCCCATCTCCTGCTGACGGAGACCACCGTCTGCCTCCTAGCCAGTGCCACCAGGGCTCCTACCCTGGCACCGTTCAACTTGAACCTCTCTGCTGGAGCTACACTTAGCTCCCGCCCACACTCCTTTCCAAACTCAACTCTCTGCTTCACTCTATCTTTTCCCACCCCGGGCTGTCTGGACCCCTGGGTGGGCGTGTCCCAAGAGCCTGGTCACGCCCACTGGTGTGTCTATCTTTCCCTAAGGAGCGGTGACTAGGGTTTTCTGGTTGGCTGTGTGTTTCCTAGTGAGGGAAGGTGTAATGCGGGGGCCTATTTGTGACTACCTGGTTTTGCCAGGGCGTCACGCAATACCACACACAACCTGTAGTCATGGGTGGCGATTTTTTTTTCTGAAAGAAATCAGCCATGTTTTTCTAATCCTGTACATTAACCTGTTTTGTTTGTTTTTTTTCTACTGAAGTTCAGTCCGGGTGACTCTGTAGTGTTAGCGCTTTGTCTTGTGTGAGAGGAAAGCGCTATCACCTGTGGCCTCTGCTCCTGTTGGCATGGCTGTCACTGCGGATTATGTCTCTTATGGCCTGTTCAGCTTCTCGGCTCGTCTGGTTACATAAACACGGGCATTGTCTCCACAATTGTAGGCTTTGGGCAGGTGGATATCGGTCATGCTGGAGTCAGTCACTTAACTAGAGTTCAATGGTGCAAAATTTGGACCTGACCCCCCCCCCAAATGTTGGTCAAATATATGGGCCCCTGTAGCTTTCTAAATCCTATACTGACGAGTATCCACCCCCCCCCCTCCCCGTTATGTAGTAATGTTCTCCATCCTGTTCTAATGTACCCCCTCCTGGCTCCTTCCTGGTAAATATGTCCTAGTATACATGTCGTTATCCTGGTCCCCTTTCTGTTATATATACCCTCATCCTAGGTCCCTTCCTGGTATACCTGTCCTTGTTCTAGGTCACTTTCTGGTGTACATGGCTCCATCCTGTTAAATATGTCCCCTTCCTGGTATATATGTCTCCATCCTGGGCCCCTCCTGGTATAAATATCCCTGTTCTGGTAAAAATGTCCCCTTCCTGGTATATGTGTCCCCATCCTTGGTCCCTTCCTAGTATATATGTCCCCATCCCGGTATACATGTCCTTGTTCTAGGTCCCTTTCTGGTATATATGTCCCCATCCTGGGCCCCTCCTGGTATAAATATCCCTGTTCTGGTAAAAATGTCCCCTTCCTGGTATATGTGTCCCAATCCTTGGTCCCTTCCTAGTATATATGTCCCCATTCCGGCATACATGTCATTGTCCCCTTCCTGGTATATATGTCCCCATCCTGGGCCCCTCCTGGTATATATATCCCCGTTTTGGTAAAAATGGCCCCTTCCTGGTGTTTGTCTCCATTCTGTCCCTAACACAAGAAAAAAGGTCCCATTCTACTCACCTTCCCTGGCTCCTACGTCTCACGGCGTCCTCCTCTGTAGATAGTGGGCAGCAGCTGACAATGGTGTCCGTGCTATAGCGATGCATGACATCACTCGTGCGCCCCCAGTCATAGTTCCGCTGAAGTCGGCCGCCGGCCACTGTTTTGTTGTAGCTTGTATTGCAGTGCAGGAACCCGATGGGTCTCTATGCGGCAATGCATTTCAACTGGATGTATGTCCTCGGATGCACATCCAGCTGAAGTAGGCGACCCCCCCCCCCACCACCCCCAAGCCCGGTCGTGGCCCCTGCACCCACAATTGTTACATCCCTGGCAGGAGTGATGTGGCAGAAAATGTAGAAAGGAAACTTACGAAAGGCAGTTTGTGCCCCCTCCAAAACATGGCACGTGTCATCTATCCCCTTTATAACCTCCATGGGTCCAGGTGTTGCAGTCTCTCTGCACATTTGCCCTGACTCTTCACAATGAGCATTCTTTGTTGGATTTTTATCCTCCTCCTCATCCTGACCGCTTCTACAGACTTCTCCATAGGCTTCCACCTTGTATCCTCTTGGCAGACCACCATTACACTATCTTCTAATTTTCTTACTTGCACACAATCCATCAAAGTGGACCATTATGGGGTTGTAACGGGGTGCCAGGGGCGCCTCTGGGCTTGTAGTCGTGGCCCCTTCTGTCAGGCTTACCCCTGGCTCCGCCGTCACTATCGGGACGGGAGATGTCTTGGTGGGGCAGAGTGTGGTGGTGCAGATGTCGTCCGACGTATAAACACTCTCCAGGCATGGTTCGATGCAAATAAAAGACATTCTTTATTTCACAACTCTTTCCAAAAACCGGCAGTTACAAATGACTTCACGTTCTTTTCTTAGCTGGGGAAAGCCTGCCCTGACGTCTCCTCCAGTGGGGATGTGCCCGGCTACTCTACTTCACCTGGCTCCCACTTATGGCTACCCACAGCCCGGACCCACACCGGGACTGCTTCGCACTATGAGGTTCCGCCCGCTCCTTTTCTCTCCGGCTTCCCTGTTCTTCCAGCTCCCTTCTTTCTTTCTTTCTGCCCACTCAGCTCCACACTCTGCCCCTGGCTGTTTCTTCTCTCCCGTCCCGGACACAACTGCCTTCAGCACACACTTCCTTTCCCCCTAAGCTGCCGGCTCCTCCTCCCTCCTGTACAGTTTCTATGGGGACAGCATTAACCACTTCAGCGAAAACCTGTGCTTCCTTGTAAGGGGTCTGCCCACCCCTTACATACCTCCCCTCTTTAAGCCTAAGCCTCCCGGCAAGGCACAAATCTAAAATCACATTTTAAAACTAAACAAAGTCATTTTAATGAAACTGCGAACATGTTCACCTGAGGGCACCCGCAAGGGCACACCAGTCCAGCGCCCGGAGTTCCTCCTGGAAGCTCCCGGTCTTAGTCGTGCCCGGAGGCCGTCGGCAGGCACTCCCGGTCTTAGTGGAGTTTCTGCCCGGAGGCTTTTGCAGCACTCCCGGTCTTAGACGTTAGCTGGCAGGAACACAACTCGGCAAAAATCTTCTTAACGACGCGGAGGGAGCCCCTGGCTCAGTCCAGCATCAGGCTCTCTTCCGGGCTCAGCAACTTGAACGGTTACAAACAACACACCACCTTCCGGCTCAAAACAACGCCGGTGTTGAACAAAAACAGGCCCGCCATCTTCCGGTCTTGAAAAGTCACTCCGGATGATATGCACGTTGCCATTCGGCTCGTTGGGCCTGCAGTACTCCGACAGGGACTGTCCGGGCAACCGGCGCAGCCTCCGGAAGGGCTCGTAGTTGGCGGGTTGCTCCAACGTCTCGGGTGGGAGAGTTCAGCTAGCACCGGTCTTTGCTGCGACCGCCGCCGGTATTGGCATTCCTCCCACTCGATTTCCTGTTGCCACTGTGCGGCCTCTTGTGTAGTGGGCCGCTCCGGTCCTCCTGGCACAGCCGGTAGGTTATGGGTGGGTCCTTCCGCAGCCGCAGTCTGCTTCGGGCGTCCTCTGCCCAGGCTAGTCGCTACTAGTGCGGCTACCGCAGCTTGCTCTCTTCCTGGAGTCTCCATCTTGCTCGGAGTCAGCGTTTCTGGTAATGGCGTCGGGGTCAGTGGAGATGCTGGAGGAAGTGGAAGCGGGCTTACTTTTCCCGCTCTTGGGTATACTCCACCCCCAGTCTCACACATCAGGTCGACCCCCTACGCGGCGGTTCTTCTTTTTCTCTGGAACACCGCCCACTTCACATATCTTCCTTCGTGCCCTGGGACCGGCACCTCCCCTCTTTGGGCGGAGTACTCTGAACTTCTTTTTCGGCACCGGCCAGCCCCAGGCTCTTCTTTTGGCGCCAATTCTGCGCGCGCTTTCTGTGTCTTCACAGACAACGGCCATCTTGCCGCCATCTTGTGCCCGGTCCAACGCCTTAGGCACTTCTTCCTCTTCCCACCATGGGATTGGGACTCTTTTCCAATAATCTGGATCCAGTGTCCTCGGCATCACTTGATCTCCTTCTTCTTGGAGCGGGACCCCTTGCATATGATCCGGATCCTGCCGACTACGCCACATGTAACGGGGTGCCAGGGGCGCCTCTGGGCTTGTAGTCGTGGCCCCTTCTGTCAGGCTTACCCCTGGCTCCGCCGTCACTATCGGGACGGGAGATGTCTTGGTGGGGCAGAGTGTGGTGGTGCAGATGTCGTCCGACGTATAAACACTCTCCAGGCATGGTTCGATGCAAATAAAAGACATTCTTTATTTCACAACTCTTTCCAAAAACCGGCAGTTACAGATGACTTCACGTTCTTTTCTTAGCTGGGGAAAGCCTGCCCTGACGTCTCCTCCAGTGGGGATGTGCCCGGCTACTCTACTTCACCTGGCTCCCACTTATGGCTACCCACAGCCCGGACCCACACCGGGGACTGCTTCGCACTATGAGGTTCCGCCCGCTCCTTTTCTCTCCGGCTTCCCTATTCTTCCAGCTCCCTTCTTTCTTTCTTTCTCTTTCTTTCTTTCTTTCTTTCTTTCTTTCTTTCTGCCCACTCAGCTCCACACTCTGCCCCTGGCTGTTTCTTCTCTCCCGTCCCGGACACAACTGACTTCAGCACACACTTCCTTTCCCCCTAAGCTGCCGGCTCCTCCTCCCTCCTGTACAGTTTCTATGGGGACAGCATTAACCACTTCAGAGAAAACCTGTGCTTCCTTGTAAGGGGGTCTGCCCACCCCTTACAGGGTGTAGAGTAGTAAAATCCACACCTTAAAGTGGTAATTTTGGGCATGACTATAGAAGCCAATCGATGGCTACTTCAATGGCTGTGACTTTACAATAAATTCCTTACTGATGTGAGGGGGTAATAAAAAAAGACCTCCCGTGACAGGTCTGATTTTAGTACATGATTGCATTCTTCATAAAATGCCATTGAAACCTTTTTCTTTGGAACTCTTTATTGTGCCATCCCTCAGTTATTCCTCCCTGGCAATCCATAAACAGCTGGGTGCTACCATTGTTTGTATTGATGGGACATTCCCCTTATCAGCGTTAACTCTATCACTGACAGCATATGTATAGAAAAGGGAAATAGTAATAGTCTGTTGTCAATTTACCCATTTCCAGGAGGAACAATAGAGGAATAACACGTTTTAAGAAGAGATTCTATAGGAATTTAAAACCTTTACTCAAATGGAGATGTCTGGAGATCAAATAGGATTTTACCAACTAATATTTATTTTATTTGCAAAAATGTTGGCACCCCATTCTTGATGTTTATACGCCTTGCTAAACAGGGAGGCGGCTGCTTGTATAATAAAGTCGGACTTGTCTTAGGAATGTTCTATGTTCTGTCTTGTCTCCCGGACACGTGGATTCATTCCATGTTTTTACTTTCGGATTCAGACTACTTTTTGTAGCCGGCACTGCTGGGCTTTGTAGTCCGTGTGCCCAAGAAAATGACTCTGATCGTCACAGTTGTGTTTGTCTATATCCACGACCCCAGGGCATGGTGGTGATGGCTGTCTGCTCGGATACATTTACAGACGCTCACGTGTTTTTCTGGAACATACAAGAAGTGAAACAATTTATTAACCTAATTTGCAAAAGTATACATACCCCACTACTCAAAAGATGTCTCCTGTAGTTTCACATTTACCACACTCTGCCTCTTGTTCACGACCTGGAGCGAGCCCATGATTTCTGTATTTCGCCAACGTGCATAGACTACAGGTGCAAAAGTAATCAACCCCTAAATTTAAAGGGGTTCTCTGCTTTGGAAATTCTACTTATTGGAAGGATCCATCCAAAATAAGTTGAATACATTCTGTAAGATCCCCAGCGATCGATCCTTTGGTGACCTGGCGTAGAGTGTTCAGTTTTCTTGCAGCGCCTCTATAGGGGACATTAAGTATTGCACACTGCCCATTCAAATTAATGTGTTATCTACAGGGGTTAGAAGAGGTGCAGGGGATGCCGGCAAATAGGAGGCGTTTTTTAGAACTCTGGTCCACCTGACATGGACCAGTTGACATGGCCGCTGTACCAGTGTCTAGCAAAGTGATGGGCATAGGAGCTGTATATTTAAAACTTCTTGTTTGTCTTAGAGTAACTCAAATTGCAATGTTTTCCCTTTCTCCTCTTGCCAATGCCAAGCTACAGTTTCATGCTTCTTTTAGAAGCTGCTTTTAACTGCTGCTGAGCATAGATCTGTCCATTATATTCTTAAGGCCACTTTACACACAGAGATAAATCTGTGGCAGATCTGTGGTTGCAATGAAATTGTGGACAATCAGTGCCAGGTTTGTGGCTGTGAACAAATGGAACAATATGTCCATGATTTCACTGCAACCACAGATCTGCCAAAGATTTATCTCTGTGTGTAAAGTGGCCTTTAGTAACTCAAATTGCATTGTTTTCCCTTTCTCCTCTTGCCAAGCTACAGTTTCATGCTTCTTTTAGAAGCTGCTTTTAAATGCTGCTCGGCATAGATCTGTCCATTATATTCTAACAGTCTGTGTACAGGACTTTCCCTGTCTGAGTTTGGAGTGAGAAGTGTAGAGGTTTCAGCAGAGAAAGTCTCATACCCAATCTGTTAGAATATAGTGTACTCTCCATACCTGCTTCCTGATTCCTCCTAATAAGACCTTTCCTTATTTTCTCCTCCCCCTCCCCAAAATTTAAAATCATTATATACTACTATGAAATGACATTGATTTACTGCTAAATGTTTAATCTTGATTAATATTCTATAACTGAATTATTTTCTTCATGTAATAAAAATTATTGAAACATAGTATACTGATATTTGCTAAGCAGCAGTTGAAAGCAGCTTCTAAAGGAGCATAAAGTGGGCATTAAAATAGCACGTCGGGAGAAAAGGAAGAAAAATGAGGTCAGAAAGTATATTACAACATTTTATAACTATGCAATGCCAGGAGGATAAATAAATAATTAAAAAAAAATAAAATAAAAATAATTGAGTTACTCTTTAAGGAAGTCCAATTGACTTCCATCCAACACAATAATGAGGTCCTATACGCTGCTCACAAAAATAAAGGGAACGCTTTGTAACTCCAGGTCAGTCAGACTTCTGTCACATCAACCTGTCCAGTTATGAAGCGACACCGATTGTGAATCAATTTCTCCTGCTTTTGTGCAAATGGAACAGACAATAGGTAGAAATGGTCGGCAATTAGAACCCCCCCCCCCCCAATAAAGGAGCGGTTCTACAGGTGGTGACCACACACCATTTTTCTATTCTCATCCTTTTTGGCTGTTGTTTTGGTCACTTTTGCATTTTGTCATCACCCTCACCCCTAAAAGTAGCATGAGGCGGTGTCTACAACCCACAGAAGTTCTCAGGTAGTGGAGCTCGTCCAGGATGGCACACCAGAGAACACCCGAGATTGGCAGATTCGACAATGGCGCCCTGTGCTCTTCACGGATGAGAGCAGGTTCAGGCTGGTTTCAGACGTCCGTGTTTAATCAGGTACCAGTCACACGCATGGTTATGGTCATACGTGTGACATCTGTGTTTGCATGCGTGTGACAGGTACCGGTGAAAACACGGGTCTGTGAAATAAAAAGATTTTCCATATTTACCTGCTTTCTCCGGCTCTGCTGCCTCCCGCTCCTGACCACCGCTCATTTATATTCATCGATTATTCACCGCACTCAGAACCAGAGCAGCGCGGGGACAGCGAGGGATACAGCACCGCCAAGGACCGGCAAGAATTCTTCAGCACAGTGACATCCAGGAGGTCATCCGAGTTCCCAATGAACTCTGACATCCTGATGACCCCCGCGCTACAGCTTCATGGGTTCATCAGAGTTCACTGGGAACTATGATGAGTCCCCGATGCTGTCCCCGCAATGTTCCCGCTTCTAGGTACACACACACACACACACACACACACACACACACACACACACACACACACACACACACACACACACACACACACTGAGCACATATATACACATATGTATACACACAGACACACTGAGCACATATACACACACATGTATACACACACACACACACACTGAGCACATATACACACATGTATACACACACACACACTGAGCACATATACGCACACATGTATACACACACACACACTGAGCACATAT
Source organism: Anomaloglossus baeobatrachus (assembly GCF_048569485.1). Lineage (NCBI taxonomy): Eukaryota > Metazoa > Chordata > Amphibia > Anura > Aromobatidae > Anomaloglossus > Anomaloglossus baeobatrachus. Next base: position 29,368,778 of record NC_134356.1, read on the forward strand.
ACACACACATGTATACACACACACACACTGAGCACATATACACACACATGTATACACACACACACTGAGCACATATACACACACATGTATACACACACACACTGAGCACATATACACACACATGTATACACACACACTGAGCACATATACACACATGTATACACACACACACACACTGAGCACATATACACACATGTGTATACACACACACACACTGAGCACATATATACACATATGTATACACACAGACACACTGAGCACATATACACACACATGTATACACACACACACACACTGAGCACATATACACACACATGTATACACACACACTGAGCACATATACACACACATGTATACACACACACACTGAGCACATATACACACACATGTATACACACACACACACTGAGCACATATACACACACATGTATACACACACACACTGAGCACATATACACACACATGTATACACACACACACTGAGCACATATACACACACATGTATACACACACACTGAGCACATATACACACATGTATACACACACACACACACTGAGCACATATACACACATGTGTATACACACACACACACACACACACACACACACTGAGCACATATATACACATATGTATACACACAGACACACTGAGCACATATACACACACATGTATACACACACACACACACACACTGAGCACATATACACACACATGTATACACACACACTGAGCACATATACACACACATGTATACACACACACACTGAGCACATATACACACACATGTATACACACACACTGAGCACATATACACACATGTATACACACACACACACACACACTGAGCACATATACACACATGTATACACACACACACACACACACACACACACACTGAGCACATATATACACATATGTATACACACAGACACACTGAGCACATATACACACACATGTATACACACACACACACACACACACACACACTGAGCACATATACACACACATGTATACACACACACTGAGCACATATACACACACATGTATACACACACACACTGAGCACATATACACACACATGTATACACACACACACACACTGAGCACATATACACACACATGTATACACACACACACACTGAGCACATATACACACACATGTATACACACACACACTGAGCACATATACACACACATGTATACACACACACACACACACTGAGCACATATACACACATGTATACACACACACACACACACACACACACACACTGAGCACATATATACACATATGTATACACACAGACACACTGAGCACATATACACACACATGTATACACACACACACACACACACACACTGAGCACATATACACACACATGTATACACACACACTGAGCACATATACACACACATGTATACACACACACACTGAGCACATATACACACACATGTATACACACACACACACACTGAGCACATATACACACACATGTATACACACACACACTGAGCACATATACACACACATGTATACACACACACACTGAGCACATATACACACACATGTATACACACACACACACACACACACTGAGCACATATACACACATATGTATATACACACACACAGACACACACATACACACACACTCTGAGCACATATACACACATATGTATACACACACACTGAGCACATATACACACATATGTATATACATACACACACACTCTGAGCACATATACACACATATGTATACACACACACACTGAGCACATATACACACACATGTATACACACACACACTGAGCACATATACACACACATGTATACACACACACTGAGCACATATACACACATGTATACACACACACACACACTGAGCACATATACACACATGTGTATACACACACACACACACACACACACACACACTGAGCACATATATACACATATGTATACACACAGACACACTGAGCACATATACACACACATGTATACACACACACACACACACACTGAGCACATATACACACACATGTATACACACACACTGAGCACATATACACACACATGTATACACACACACACTGAGCACATATACACACACATGTATACACACACACTGAGCACATATACACACATGTATACACACACACACACACACTGAGCACATATACACACATGTATACACACACACACACACACACACACACACACTGAGCACATATATACACATATGTATACACACAGACACACTGAGCACATATACACACACATGTATACACACACACACACACACACACACACTGAGCACATATACACACACATGTATACACACACACTGAGCACATATACACACACATGTATACACACACACACTGAGCACATATACACACACATGTATACACACACACACACACTGAGCACATATACACACATGTGTATACACACACACACACACACACACACACACACTGAGCACATATATACACATATGTATACACACAGACACACTGAGCACATATACACACACATGTATACACACACACACACACACACTGAGCACATATACACACACATGTATACACACACACTGAGCACATATACACACATATGTATACACACACACTGAGCACATATACACACATATGTATATACATACACACACACTGAGCACATATACACACATATGTATATACATACACACACACTCTGAGCACATATACACACATATGTATATACATACATTGAGCACATATACACACATATGTATACACACACACTGAGCACATATACACACATATGTATACACACACACTGAGCACATATACACACATATGTATATACATACACTGAGCACATATACACACATATGTATACACACACACTGAGCACATATACACACATATGTATACACACACACTGAGCACATATACACACATATGTATACACACACACTGAGCACATATACACACATATGTATACACACACTCTGAGCACATATACACACATATGTATATACATACACTGAGCACATATACACACATATGTATACACACACACTGAGCACATATACACACATGTATACACACACACTGAGCACATATACACACATATGTATACACACACACTGAGCACATATACACACATATGTATATACATACACACACACACTCACATACACACGTGTATACACACACACACACACACTCACATACACACGTGTATACACACACACACACACACACACTGAGCACATATACACACATGTATACACACACACACACACACTGAGCACATATACACACATATGTATACACACACACACACTGAGCACATATACACACATGTATACACACACACACACACACACACTGAGCACATATACACACACACACACACACACACACTGAGCACATATACACACATGTATACACACACACACACACACACTGAGCACATATACACACACACACACACTGAGCACATATACACACATGTATACACACACACACACACACACACACACACACACACACACACTGAGCACATATACACACATGTATATACACACACACAGACACACACATACACACACACACTCTGAGCACATATACACACATATGTATACACACATAGCAGACGCACATGGATACACCGAGCGCATACACACATAGCGCACATGCATGTGTATATACATACACACACACACACACACACACTCTGCTGTACACTCACCCAGCGATGCGGTCCCCGGTACTGAAGTCCCCAGCGCTGCTCCACAGGGCACTGAATATTCAGTGAGTATAATGAGCAGCGATAAGGAGCGGGAGGCAGCAGAGCCGGAGACAGCATCTCTGGAGAGAAATAAATATAGAAAATCTTTTTATTAAAAAGACCCATATTTTCTTCGGTATGTTTTACACTGATGTCACAAGGATCACATCAGTGTGCGATCCGTGCTGCCCAGAGGTCACACGGTCCGTGTGCAAACACAGACGTGTGAGGCACATCAGAGAATAACATGGGTATGTGTGACATCCGTTTTAAAAACGGATGTCACGTACCTAAAACACGGACGTCTGAAACAAGCCTCACACTGAGCACATGTGACAGTCTGGAGACGTCGTGGAGAACGTTCTGCTGCTTGCAACATCCTCCAGCATGACCGGTTTGGCGGTGGGTCAGTAATGGTGTCGGGAGGCATTTCTTTAGAGGGCCTTACAGCTCCACATGTGCTAGATAGAGGTAGCCTGACTGCCATTAGGTACCGGGATGAGATCCTGAGACCCATTGTGAGACCATATGCAGGTGCAGTGGGCCCTGGGTTCCTTCTGATGCATGACAATGCTAGGCCTCATATGGCTCAAGTGTGTCGGCAGTTCCTCCATGATGAAGGCATTGATGTTCTGGACTGGCCCGCCCGTTCCCCAGACTTGAATCTAGTTGGGCACATCTGGGACATTGTCTCGCTCCATCCACCAACGCCACGTTGCACCACAGACTGTCCACGAGTTGATTGATGCTTTAATCCAGGTCTGTGAGGAGATCCCTCAGGAGAATATCCGCTGCCTTTGTAATGATGAGCCAGGGGAGCCTCCGGCCTTGTAGTCGTGGCTGTAGTTTTCAGGCTTGTCCCTGGCTTCACCACTACCTCAAGATCGGGGACTGGCTTGGTGGGGCAGAGTGTGATGGTGCATTCGCCGGACGATGTACAAATGATCTTCAGACAAAGGGTGCTGGTAACATATGACATCCTTTATTCGTACAACACGATCCGGCAGTAAAATCAGGCACTTTCGGTGGAGCTGGGGGCAGCCTGCCCTAACGCACCCTCTGGTGGGGATATGCCCGGGGTACTCCACTTCGCCGGGCTCCCACTCCTAGGTTTCACGCACACCGGACCCACACCAGCTGCTTCACACCCTGAGGTTTCGTTCCACACCTTACTCTCCGGCGCCCCCTGCTGGTCCCGCTCACACACTCTGCCCCTCGATGTTTTCACTCTTCCATCCCGGATCCAACTCCTCTCACACACACACACACTCCCCTGTGATTCAGCCGGCTCCTCCTCCCCGGTGGCAACAGCCGTCCCACCCGGCCACTAGGGGTGCCCTAACACAATATAATAAAAGTTTAAAACATTTTTATTAGTTACAATTCCGGGTTATTTCCATTCCCTCCTGTAGGGGTTAGGCTCACCCACTACATGCCTCCCCTCTTAAAGTCCGAGCCTCCCGGCAAGGCTCTATCTAAAAACACATAAACTGTAAAAACAGCCACATCACGGTGGTAGCCTGCAGTCCAGTCCACCGCCCGGCAGCTTAGCAGCGCTCCCGGTCTTAAATGGCGCCCGGAGGCTCAACAGCGCTCCCGGTCTTAGATGGCGCCCGGAGGCTCAACAGCGCTCCCTGTCTTAGATGGCGCCCGGAGGCTCAACAGCGCTCCCGGTCTTAGATGGCGCCCAGAGGCTCAACAGCGCTCCCGGTCTTAGGTGGCGAGCAACACTTATAACAACTGCAAACTTTCGCCCTGCGGAGGGGTTCCTGACTCAGTCTGACAGCGAACTCACTCCGGGCTTTAACAACTGGAACCTTGAACTTCAGCCGGTCAAACAACAATACCGGTCTTCATACAAGCTGGCTGCGGTGGTCTACTCCGGAGGCCAGGATTGCTTCCATTCAGCCGCCTGGGCCTGGATGTAGGCACCCAGGGACTGTCCAGGTTGGCGGCGTACCCTCTGGAAGGATACAGGCGCGAAAGGGGGCTCCACTGGCGTGGCTTCTTCAGCTCCCGGCGGGGGTGATGGAGTCGCTCCCCGGGGTGGTTGAGGCGCGGGTTGCGGCACGTCCAGGACGATGACCGGGCGATTAGTGACGTTTTGGTTAACCGCCACCACCGGGGTACCCTTTTCCGGGTCAGCGGTCGGGCCAGACTGCACCTCCGGTGGGAACGCCAAGGTGCGCCTGGAATGAGAGGCCTCGGTCGGCATCGGCTTTGGTTGGCTCCGGCGCCGTTCCTGGTGCTCCTCCCATTCCAGCTCCTGTTGCCACTGGGCCGCTTCCCGGGCGGTCGGCGTCCGGGTCACTCCAACCGCGAACAGGCCGCGACTTCCCGCCTCGGGTAAGAATTGCACCTTCTCTCCCGGATAAAGAGTATGGAGCCGTTTTGGCAGTCCCTCTACGTCCAGGTGGACCCGATTATAAAAATAATCGTCTCCGGTACTTGCTTCACGAATAAACCCGTAGCCCTCCTGCTGGTTGAATTTCACCACTATCCCAGTGGTGAATTGCAGGGCCAGCTCCTCAGCGCCGGGACCGGACATCATTTCCCGGACGATGGTCTCCGCAAGCAGCCGCTCACGGACGGGGTCTGGTACCGGAGACGGGGCCCTTGGGTGCGATGTGGAAGACGGGGTCACAGGGTCCCAAAAGAAGCCCCGGTGGTCCTGTTCCAGCCGCTCAGCAAGTTCCTCGGCCGACTCTCGCACGGGGACAGATGGTGCTGCGGCCGTGGCGACGGGCGGAGGTGTCTCTAAGGGGGCATACGTAATCCCCAGGGGCCGATTCCCCACCGGTAACTGGGTGGCATAGGTCGCCCGTACCTCCGTTGTGGTGCCTCCGGTCGTCGCGTCCCAGGTGGTCAGCCAGGTCACCTTTTCAGGACGTGCTGGGCCTCCTGGCCCGGTCGGAAGATCAAGCAGAGCCGCTTCCGCTGCAGCAGCGGTTTTGGGACGCTCCCGGTCCAGGCTGGTCAGGGCCATGACGGTGGCGAGATCCTGCGGTTGCCCGGAAGTCTCCATCACTCTCTCTTGCTGTATCACTAGAAATGGCGGCGGAGTCAATGCTGAGACTGGAGGAAGTGGAGGCGGGCCTATGTTTCCCGCTCTTGGACAGGCTCCACCCTCAGCCTCACACATCATCTTGACTCCTCCGCGGCGGTACTTTTTCCTCTTCAAAACACCGCCCACTCTTTGTGTCTTTCTTCGTGCCCTGGGGCTGACGCCTCCCCTCTTTGGGCGGAGTACTCTGTGCTTCTTCTTCGGCACCGGCCAGCCCCAGGCTCTTCTTTTGGCGCCAATTTTTCGCGCCCTTTCTTTCTCAACTTCACAGATGGCGGCCATCTTGTCGCTATCTCGTGCCCGGTCCAACGCCTGGGGCACTTCTTCCTCCCACCATGGGACTGGAAATCTTCTCTCATAGCCCGGATACGGTGCACTTGGCACCACTTGCTCTCCGGCTTCTTGGGTTCCTGGCAGGGGAATCGCATCCTGCCGACTACGCCACATGTAATGATGAGCCAGGGGAGCCTCCGGCCTTGTAGTCGTGGCTGTAGTTTTCAGGCTTGTCCCTGGCTTCACCACTACCTCAAGATCGGGGACTGGCTTGGTGGGGCAGAGTGTGATGGTGCATTCGCCGGACGATGTACAAATGATCTTCAGACAAAGGGTGCTGGTAACATACGACATCCTTTATTCGTACAACACGATCCGGCAGTAAAATCAGGCACTTTCGGTGGAGCTGGGGGAAGCCTGCCCTAACGCACCCTCTGGTGGGGATATGCCCGGGGTACTCCACTTCGCCGGGCTCCCACTCCTAGGTTTCACGCACACCGGACCCACACCAGCTGCTTCACACCCTGAGGTTTTGTTCCACACCTTACTGTCCGGCGCCCCCTGCTGGTCCCGCTCACACACTCTGCCCCTCGATGTTTTCACTCTTCCATCCCGGATCCAACTCCTCTCACACACACACACACTCCCCTGTGATTCAGCCGGCTCCTCCTCCCCGGTGGCAACAGCCGTCCCACCCGGCCACTAGGGGTGCCCTAACACAATATAATAAAAGTTTAAAACATTTTTATTAGTTACAATTCCGGGTTATTTCCATTCCCTCCTGTAGGGGTTAGGCTCACCCACTACACCTTATCTGGAGCATTACCAGGTGGTGTAGGGAGGTCATACAGGCATGTAGAGACCACACACACTACTGAGCCTCATCAGGAGCATGCCCAGACATTGTAGGGAGGTCATACAGGCACGTGGAGGTCACACACACTACTGACCCTCATCAAGAGCATGCCCAGGCGTTGTATGGAGGTCGTACGGGTACGTGGAAGCCACACACACTACTGAACCGCATCAGGAGCATGCCGAGGTGTTGTAAGGAGGTTAAACAGGTACATCGAGGCCACGACACATTACTGAGCCTCATCAGGAGCATACCCAGGCGTTGCATGGAGGTCGTACGGGTACGTGGAAGCCACACACACTACTGAACCTCATCAGGAGCATGCCGAGGTGTTGTAAGGAGGTTATACAGGTACAAGGAGGCCACCACACATTACTGAGACTCATCAGGAGCATGGCCAGGCATTGTAGGGAGGTCATATAGGCATGTGGAAGCCACACACATTACTGAGCTTCATCAGGAGCATACCCAGGCTTTGTAGGGAGGTTATATGGGAATGTGGAGGCCACCAAACATTACTGAGCCTCATCAGGAGCATGCCCAGGCGGTTTAGGGAGGTCATACAGACACAAGGAGGCCACACACACTACTGACCCTCATCAGGAGCATGGCGAGGCATTGTAGGGAGGTCATACAGGAACATGGAGCCACTACACACTACTGAGCCTCATTTCCTTGTCTTGAGGCATTTCCACTGAAGTTGGATCAGCCTGTGATTTGATTTTCCTCTTTGATTTTGAGTATCCTTACAAATCCAGATCTCCATGGGATATTAATTTTAATCACTCTTATATTTTATTGTTCTCAACACATTCCACTATATAATGAATAAAGATTTACAACTGGAATATCCAATTCATTGAGACCTCGGATGTAGTATTTTACCGGTCTCTTTATTTTTTTGAGCAGTGCATATCATTATATTAACTCCTCTCGGCTCCATGGTTTATTTTGGATCTGCAGGCGACTTGTAAGAAATCAAAAATCATTTAGAACAAGTGCTGAGCTGTTCCCAACCAGAACGTTCTCCGGGGAATTGCAAATCAAATCTAGTGTATAAACCTGCCCGTCGCTTCACATTAGGCTGGTCGCGTGCCCAGAATTCTACCTTTAATAATAAAAGCTTTTGTCCCAACCGGTCTATCAAGAACCGTGAAGCTCCCGGGAAAGTTTTACTTCTTTATAATAATTCTTTATAATTATGAAGTCCTTTTTATATAAGAGCGTAATCCCTTCCGACCTTTTTATATATTTTCTTAGTATAAGAATTTTAGAGTCCAAATATTCACTTCTAGCCCGGGGTATAATGAGCCTTCAGGACCAAATGTCATTTAATTGTTTTCAGTATTTTTTTTTTTATGTTTTAAAACTTGACTTTTTATTAAAGACCAATAAAGGTTTTTTTTGTATTTTTCTTGCATTATTTTTGGAAAAAAACCATACTTTTAGAAATTCTAGATTAGAAAAAGTTATCTTACCTGAAAATTTGTGTTCATCCTCTTAAATTTTGAGGGTAATTTTTTGGGGTGGAAGCCCTATGAGAATCATTGGGTTAGTTATTAGAACTACCGTATATATATATATATATATATTTTTTTTAATCTTAGTCCATCCAATATATATATATTTTTTTTACTGTATTTTTGTTTTATTCAGAGCAAATTTTGTAATTTTTTTTCACACTCGAATCCTTAGCAAGTCCACCATTTGTGAATATGAACTGCTAGGTTTCTTTGTATTTATCGTGCATTATTATTACAAAAAAAATGCTTTTAGAAATTTTAGATTACAAAAAGTTATCTTAGTGTTACCTGAAAATTCATGTTCATCCTCTTAAATTTTAGGCTAATTTTTTTGGGGCGGAAGTGTCGCGGGCGGAGGAGGGGATGCTGCGCTCACCCACTGCTCGGGTCCGGCTGCTGCTGCTCGGTGGTGGCTCGAGCGGTGGGCCGGATCCCGGGGACTCGAGCGGCGTTCCTCGCCCGTGAGTGAAGGGGGTGGTTTGGGTTTAGGGATATTGTCCGTGACGCCACCCACGGTTGTGGTGAGATTGTGACACCACCGCTGCTCTGGACGGGGATCCCGGGAGCGATGACAGGGAGCAGCTTGGATGTTGGCCCTCCCCTCCGTGGGTAGGGGGTTGGTTGTCCCGGGGCCCGGTGATGGGTTAGGGATGGATGGCAGGCGGGTTACGGGGCTTGGTGAGGTGCAGGGTCGCGGGGGCAGCGCTGTGCTGCACGGCACGGTGCTACTCACTCAGCCAATGATGAATACAAAGTCTCCGGTAAAACACACGGCTGGATGGACGGGTCCCACAGACGGCTGCGGTGTTTCTCCTCCCGGCAGGTTGATGGTGACTTTCCCTGCACCTGTGTTTTGTGTACGGTTCCAATGGCTTCCCACCGGTAACCCGCTCCCCAGCTTGGATGGGTGCTGAAGGAGCCCCTTTTGCCCGCAGGCTCTGGCCCTGGGAACTGTAGCCTTGGCGGTGACTGTGTTTTCCTCTACGGTTTGAGCTGTTGCCTTCAATCGGGTCTTGGCTTCTGGGAACCCCGGAGGTTCCCTTCGCTAACGGATTTAACCAACTTTTCGGCGACTCCTAGCCTGGTCGGGGTCCGTAAGCCCTGCCGGATGGTGCTGGCTTCTCTTTGCTCACCGGTCCGATACCGCCGGGCCACCGCCCGTCCACGGTCCTTACGGCTTGCTCCAATAGGCTTCTCCTGCAGACGGTCACCACCGTCTGCCAACCTTGCTGTACCGTCCGGGCCACACACCCGGACACTGTCAGTCTGCTCCTCTACCACTTCACTCCAAAACTCCTCTGACAACTAACTGAACTGTTTTTCCCACCTCCAGGGCTGTGAACTCCTCGGTGGGCGGGACCAACCGCCTGGCCCACCCCCTGGTGTGGACATCAGGCCCTGGAGGAAGGCAACAAGGATTTTGTGTTTGTCTTCGGTGTGCCTAACCAAGGTGTGGGGTGTGTTGGTGTAGTACCAGTACCTGTGACGACCTGGCTTGTCCAGGGCGCCACAGAAGTCCGATGAGAATCAGTGGATTATTATTAATAAAATATATATTTTTTTTACTTAATCTGTAAAATAAAAAAATAAAAAAAAATATATATATTTATATATTTTAATAAAATATATATTTTTTTCTTAATCTGTAAAACTAAAAAAATATACATACATGCACATATGTATGTATATTTTTTTTAAGTTTACGGATTAAGAAAAAAAAAATATTTTATATATATATATATATATATATATATATATATATATATATATATATATATATATATATATATATATATATATATATATAATTATAATATTTTTTTTTTTCTTAATCCGTAAACTTAAAAAAAATATACATACATACACATGTATATGTGTATGTATGTATATTTTTTTTAATTTTACAGATCTATACATATTTTTTTATTTTTTAATTTACGGATTAAGAAAAAAAAATATTTTATTAATAATAAATATATATAATATATGAAAAAAGGAACAGTCGCACACTGCAAAACCACAATACACTCTACCTAAAGAAATATTTTTATATATTTCTATATTACATACATATACAGCTCTGGCAAAAATTAAGAGGCCACTTCCAAATTTTCAGTTTTTCTGATTTTTCTCTTTATATTTTTGAGTGCAATGTAAATTGTTCTTTTATTCTATAAGCTCCTGACGACGTCCCTGAATTTCCAAGCAATAAACTTTGTATTTATTTTCTGAAAATGAGAAATGATCAAAACAATGCACAAATAATGCAATTAAAACAAGGTCATAATCATTTAGAAACAACAACACTAAGGCTATGTGCGCACGTTGCGTAAATTCATGCAGTTACGCTGCGCTATGTAGCGCAGCGTAACTGCATGCGTCCTGCGTCCCCTGCACAGTCTATAGAGATTGTGCAGGGGCCGTGCGCACGTGGCATATTACAACGCAGCGCTTCGGCTACTGCCGAAGCGCTGCGTTAAAAGAAGTGACATGTCACTTCTTCTTCCGTGCGCTTTGCCGGCAGCTCCTGCTCTGTCTATGGCAGGAGCTGCAGGCAGAGCGCACGTTCTCGCCGGCACCATGCGCTTCAGAACGGAGCTTTTCAGCTGCGCTCTGAAGCGCACCTTTTACGGTGCTGGGCGAGTACGCAACGTGCGCACATACCCTAATAATGTTTTACCTCAGGAAGATTCAGAAATCAATATTTTGTGGAATAACCATGATGTTTAATCCCAGCTTTCCTGCGTCTTGGCTGCTTTCCTCCAGTCTGTCACACTGCTTTTGGGTGACCTTTATGCCACTCCTGGTGCAAAAATGTAAGCAGTTCTTCTTTGTTTGATGGCTTGTGACTATGCAGCTTCCTATTGTTTACATTCCAGAGATTTTCAATGGGGTTCAGGTTTGGAGATTGGGCTGGCCATGACAGGGTTTTGATGTGGTGGTCCTTCATCCACACATTGATTGACCTAGCTGTGTGGCATGGTGCATTGTCCTGCTGGAAAAACCAGTCCTCAGAGTTGGGGAACATTGCTTGAGCAGAAGGAAGCAGCTGTTTTCCAGGATAACCTTGTATGCGGCTTCATTTATACGTCTTTTGCAAAGTTTAATCTGCTGAATTCCAGCCTTGCTGAAGCATCCCCAGATCATCACCGATCCTCCACCAAATTTCACAGTGGGCGCAAAACACTGTGGCTTGTACGCCTCTCTGGGTGTCCGCCTACCAATTTACATTTTACTCAAAAATCTAATATATAAAGCTGAATGTGTGTGTGTGTATGTATGTCCGGGATTGGCATCTGCACAGTCGCAGCTACAGCCACAAAATCTTGCACACTCACACTTCTGGACCCCGAGAGCGTCATAGGCTATGTTTTGAGGGGAAATTTTAACCCTGCGCTTTAGTTATTCACCAAAAAACCTGCCTCCATTAAAGCGAATGGAGCTGGGAGCCACAGTGCAGCCAGAACTTCAGAATAATGTGCAGCCACGCCCTTAAATGGAATGTTGGCGTGTCACAATGCAGCCAGGGAAAGAGGCAGACGCAGCCAGGGAAAGAGGCAGACGCAGCCAGGGAAAGAGGCAGACGCAGACAGGGAAAGAGGCAGACGCAGACAGGGAAAGAGGCAGACGCAGCCAGGGAAAGAGGCAGACGCAGCCAGGGAAAGAGGCAGACGCAGCCAGGGAAAGAGGCAGACGCAGCCAGGGAAAGAGGCAGACGCAGCCAGGGAAAGAGGCAGACGCAGCCAGGGAAAGAGGCAGACGCAGCCAGGGAAAGAGGCAGACGCAGCCAGGGAAAGAGGCAGACGCAGCCAGGGAAAGAGGCAGACGCAGCCAGGGAAAGAGGCAGACGCAGCCAGGGAAAGAGGCAGACGCAGCCAGGGAAAGAGGCAGACGCAGCCAGGGAAAGAGGCAGACGCAGCCAGGGAAAGAGGCAGACGCAGACAGGGAAAGAGGCAGACGCAGACAGGGAAAGAGGCAGACGCAGACAGGGAAAGAGGCAGACGCAGACAGGGAAAGAGGCAGACGCAGACAGGGAAAGAGGCAGACGCAGACAGGGAAAGAGGCAGACGCAGACAGGGAAAGAGGCAGACGCAGACAGGGAAAGAGGCAGACGCAGACAGGGAAAGAGGCAGACGCAGACAGGGAAAGAGGCAGACGCAGACAGGGAAAGAGGCAGACGCAGACAGGGAAAGAGGCAGACGCAGACAGGGAAAGAGGCAGACGCAGACAGGGAAAGAGGCAGACGCAGACAGGGAAAGAGGCAGACGCAGACAGGGAAAGAGGCAGACGCAGACAGGGAAAGAGGCAGACGCACAGACAGACAGACAGAGATAGACAGACAGACAGAGATAGACAGACAGACAGAGATAGACAGACAGACAGACAGGGAAAGTGACAGAGATAGACAGACAGACAGGGAAAGTGACAGAGATAGACAGACAGGGAAAGTGACAGAGATAGACAGACAGACAGGGAAAGTGACAGAGATAGACAGACAGACAGGGAAAGTGACAGAGATAGACAGACAGACAGACAGGGAAAGTGACAGAGATAGACAGACAGACAGGGAAAGTGACAGAGATAGACAGACAGACAGGGAAAGTGACAGAGATAGACAGACAGACAGGGAAAGTGACAGAGATAGACAGACAGGGAAAGTGACAGATAGACAGACAGACAGACAGACAGACAGACAGGGAAAGTGACAGAGATAGACAGACAGACAGACAGGGAAAGTGACAGAGATAGACAGACAGACAGACAGGGAAAGTGACAGAGATAGACAGACAGACAGACAGACAGGGAAAGTGACAGAGATAGACAGACAGACAGACAGGGAAAGTGACAGATAGACAGACAGACAGGGAAAGTGACAGAGATAGACAGACAGACAGACAGGGAAAGTAACAGATAGACAGACAGACAGGGAAAGTGACAGAGATAGACAGACAGGGAAAGTGACAGAGATAGACAGACAGACAGGGAAAGTGACAGAGATAGACAGACAGACAGACAGACAGACAGGGAAAGTGACAGAGATAGACAGACAGACAGGGAAAGTGACAGATAGACAGACAGGGAAAGTGACAGAGATAGACAGACAGACAGGGAAAGTGACAGACAGACAGACAGGGAAAGTGACAGACAGACAGACAGACAGACAGGGAAAGTGACAGACAGACAGACAGACAGGGAAAGTGACAGAGATAGACAGACAGACAGGGAAAGTGACAGACAGACAGGGAAAGTGACAGAGATAGACAGACAGACAGACAGGGAAAGTGACAGAGATAGACAGACAGACAGACAGGGAAAGTGACAGAGATAGACAGACAGACAGGGAAAGTGACAGAGATAGACAGACAGACAGGGAAAGTGACAGAGATAGACAGACAGACAGGGAAAGTGACAGAGATAGACAGACAGACAGGGAAAGTGACAGAGATAGACAGACAGACAGGGAAAGTGACAGAGATAGACAGACAGACAGGGAAAGTGACAGAGATAGACAGACAGACAGGGAAAGTGACAGACAGACAGGGAAAGTGACAGAGATAGACAGACAGACAGGGAAAGTGACAGACAGACAGGGAAAGTGACAGATAGACAGACAGACAGACAGACAGGGAAAGTGACAGATAGACAGACAGACAGACAGACAGGGAAAGTGACAGAGATAGACAGACAGGGAAAGTGACAGAGATAGACAGACAGGGAAAGTGACAGATAGACAGACAGACAGACAGACAGACAGGGAAAGTGACAGAGATAGACAGACAGGGAAAGTGACAGAGATAGACAGACAGACAGACAGACAGGGAAAGTGACAGAGATAGACAGACAGACAGACAGGGAAAGTGACAGAGATAGACAGACAGACAGACAGGGAAAGTGACAGAGATAGACAGACAGACAGACAGACAGGGAAAGTGACAGAGATAGACAGACAGACAGACAGGGAAAGTGACAGATAGACAGACAGACAGGGAAAGTGACAGAGATAGACAGACAGACAGACAGGGAAAGTAACAGATAGACAGACAGACAGGGAAAGTGACAGAGATAGACAGACAGGGAAAGTGACAGAGATAGACAGACAGACAGGGAAAGTGACAGAGATAGACAGACAGACAGACAGACAGACAGGGAAAGTGACAGAGATAGACAGACAGACAGGGAAAGTGACAGACAGACAGGGAAAGTGACAGAGATAGACAGACAGACAGGGAAAGTGACAGATAGACAGACAGGGAAAGTGACAGACAGACAGACAGGGAAAGTGACAGACAGACAGACAGACAGGGAAAGTGACAGACAGACAGACAGACAGACAGGGAAAGTGACAGAGATAGACAGACAGACAGGGAAAGTGACAGACAGACAGGGAAAGTGACAGAGATAGACAGACAGACAGACAGGGAAAGTGACAGAGATAGACAGACAGACAGACAGGGAAAGTGACAGAGATAGACAGACAGACAGGGAAAGTGACAGAGATAGACAGACAGACAGGGAAAGTGACAGAGATAGACAGACAGACAGGGAAAGTGACAGAGATAGACAGACAGACAGACAGGGAAAGTGACAGAGATAGACAGACAGACAGGGAAAGTGACAGACAGACAGGGAAAGTGACAGATAGACAGACAGACAGACAGACAGGGAAAGTGACAGATAGACAGACAGACAGACAGGGAAAGTGACAGAGATAGACAGACAGGGAAAGTGACAGAGATAGACAGACAGGGAAAGTGACAGATAGACAGACAGACAGACAGACAGGGAAAGTGACAGAGATAGACAGACAGGGAAAGTGACAGAGATAGACAGACAGACAGGGAAAGTGACAGAGATAGACAGACAGACAGGGAAAGTGACAGAGACAGACAGACAGGGAAAGTGACAGAGATAGACAGACAGGGAAAGTGACAGAGATAGACAGACAGGGAAAGTGACAGAGATAGACAGACAGGGAAAGTGACAGAGATAGACAGACAGGGAAAGTGACAGAGATAGACAGACAGGGAAAGTGACAGAGATAGACAGACAGGGAAAGTGACAGAGATAGACAGACAGGGAAAGTGACAGAGATAGACAGACAGGGAAAGTGACAGACAGACAGGGAAAGTGACAGAGATAGACAGACAGACAGGGAAAGTGACAGAGATAGACAGACAGGGAAAGTGACAGAGATAGACAGACAGGGAAAGTGACAGATAGACAGACAGACAGACAGACAGGGAAAGTGACAGAGACAGACAGGGAAAGTGACAGAGATAGACAGACAGACAGACAGACAGGGAAAGTGACAGAGATAGACAGACAGACAGGGAAAGTGACAGAGATAGACAGACAGACAGGGAAAGTGACAGAGATAGACAGACAGACAGACAGGGAAAGTGACAGACAGACAGGGAAAGTGACAGAGATAGACAGACAGACAGGGAAAGTGACAGAGATAGACAGACAGACAGGGAAAGTGACAGAGATAGACAGACAGACAGACAGACAGGGAAAGTGACAGAGATAGACAGACAGACAGGGAAAGTGACAGAGATACACAGACAGACAGACAGGGAAAGTGACAGAGATAGACAGACAGACAGACAGACAGACAGGGAAAGTGACAGAGATAGACAGACAGACAGACAGGGAAAGTGACAGAGATAGACAGACAGACAGACAGGGAAAGTGACAGAGATAGACAGACAGACAGGGAAAGTGACAGAGATAGACAGACAGGGAAAGTGACAGACAGACAGGGAAAGTGACAGAGATAGACAGACAGGGAAAGTGACAGACAGACAGGGAAAGTGACAGAGATAGACAGACAGACAGGGAAAGTGACAAAGATAGACAGACAGACAGGGAAAGTGACAAAGATAGACAGACAGACAGACAGGGAAAGTGACAGAGATAGACAGACAGACAGGGAAAGTGACAGACAGACAGGGAAAGTGACAGAGATAGACAGACAGGGAAAGTGACAGATAGACAGACAGACAGACAGGGAAAGTGACAGAGATAGACAGACAGGGAAAGTGACAGAGATAGACAGACAGGGAAAGTGACAGACAGACAGGGAAAGTGACAGATAGACAGACAGACAGACAGGGAAAGTGACAGAGATAGACAGACAGGGAAAGTGACAGAGATAGACAGACAGACAGACAGGGAAAGTGACAGAGATAGACAGACAGACAGGGAAAGTGACAGAGATAGACAGACAGACAGGGAAAGTGACAGAGATAGACAGACAGACAGACAGGGAAAGTGACAGACAGACAGGGAAAGTGACAGAGATAGACAGACAGGGAAAGTGACAGACAGACAGGGAAAGTGACAGAGATAGACAGACAGACAGGGAAAGTGACAGAGATAGACAGACAGACAGACAGACAGGGAAAGTGACAGACAGACAGACAAGGAAGGTGACAGACAGACATGGAAAGTGACAGAGATAGACAGACAGGGAAAGTGACAGAGATAGACAGACAGACAGGGAAAGTGACAGATAGACAGACAGACAGGGAAAGTGACAGAGATAGACAGACAGGGAAAGTGACAGAGATAGACAGACAGGGAAAGTGACAGAGATAGACAGACAGGGAAAGTGACAGACAGACAGTGAAAGTGACAGAGATAGACAGACAGGGAAAGTGACAGACAGACAGGGAAAGTGACAGAGATAGACAGACAGACAGGGAAAGTGACAGAGATAGACAGACAGACAGACAGACAGGGAAAGTGACAGAGATAGACAGACAGACAGGGAAAGTGACAGAGATAGACAGACAGGGAAAGTGACAGAGATAGACAGACAGACAGGGAAAGTGACAGAGATAGACAGACAGACAGGGAAAGTGACAGACAGACAGACAGACAGGGAAAGTGACAGAGATAGACAGACAGACAGACAGGAAAAGTGACAGAGATAGACAGACAGACAGGGAAAGTGACAGAGATAGACAGACAGACAGACAGGGAAAGTGACAGAGATAGACAGACAGGGAAAGTGACAGACAGACAGGGAAAGTGACAGAGATAGACAGACAGACAGGGAAAGTGACAGAGATAGACAGACAGGGAAAGTGACAGAGATAGACAGACAGACAGGGAAAGTGACAGAGATAGACAGACAGACAGGGAAAGTGACAGAGATAGACAGACAGGGAAAGTGACAGAGATAGACAGACAGGGAAAGTGACAGACAGACAGACAGGGAAAGTGACAGAGATAGACAGACAGACAGACAGACAGGGAAAGTGACAGACAGACAGACAGACAGACAAGGAAGGTGACAGACAGACATGGAAAGTGACAGAGATAGACAGACAGGGAAAGTGACAGAGATAGACAGACAGACAGACAGACAGGGAAAGTGACAGACAGACAGACAGACAAGGAAGGTGACAGACAGACATGGAAAGTGACAGAGATAGACAGACAGGGAAAGTGACAGAGATAGACAGACAGACAGACAGGGAAAGTGACAGAGATAGACAGACAGACAGACAGACAGGGAAAGTGACAGAGATAGACAGACAGAGAGACAGGGAAAGTGACAGATAGACAGACAGACAGACAGACAGACAGGGAAAGTGACAGAGATAGACAGACAGGGAAAGTGAGAGAGATAGACAGACAGACAGGGAAAGTGACAGAGATAGACAGACAGACAGACAAGGAAAGTGACAGACAGGGAAAGTGACAGAGATAGACAGACATGGAAAGTGACAGAGATAGACAGACATGGAAAGTGACAGAGATAGACAGACAGGGAAAGTGACAGAGATAGACAGACAGACAGGGAAAGTGACAGAGATAGACAGACAGACAGACAGGGAAAGTGACAGACAGACAGACAGACAGGGAAAGTGACAGAGATAGACAGACAGACAGACAGGGAAAGTGACAGACAGACAGACAGACAGGGAAAGTGACAGAGATAGACAGACAGACAGACAGGGAAAGTGACAGAGATAGACAGACAGACAGGGAAAGTGACAGAGATAGACAGACAGGGAAAGTGACAGAGATAGACAGACAGGGAAAGTGACAGAGATAGACAGACAGGGAAAGTGACAGACAGACAGACAGGGAAAGTGACAGAGATAGACAGACAGACAGGGAAAGTGACAGAGATAGACAGACAGACAGGGAAAGTGACAGAGATAGACAGACAGACAGGAAAAGTGACAGAGATAGACAGACAGACAGGGAAAGTGACAGATAGACAGACAGACAGACAGACAGGGAAAGTGACAGAGATAGACAGACAGACAGACAGACAGGGAAAGTGACAGAGATAGACAGACAGACAGGGAAAGTGACAGAGATAGACAGACAGACAGGAAAAGTGACAGAGATAGACAGACAGACAGGGAAAGTGACAGATAGACAGACAGACAGACAGACAGGGAAAGTGACAGAGATAGACAGACAGACAGACAGACAGGGAAAGTGACAGAGATAGACAGACAGACAGGGAAAGTGACAGAGACAGACAGACAGACAGACAGACAGGGAAAGTGACAGAGATAGACAGACAGACAGGGAAAGTGACAGAGATAGACAGACAGACAGGGAAAGTGACAGAGATAGACAGACAGACAGGGAAAGTGACAGACAGACAGGGAAAGTGACAGAGATAGACAGACAGACAGGGAAAGTGACAGACAGACAGACAGGGAAAGTGACAGAGATAGACAGACAGGGAAAGTGACAGAGATAGACAGACAGGGAAAGTGACAGAGATAGACAGACAGACAGACAGACAAGGAAGGTGACAGACAGACAGGGAAAGTGACAGAGATAGACAGACATGGAAAGTGACAGAGATAGACAGACAGGGAAAGTGACAGAGATAGACAGACAGACAGGGAAAGTGACAGATAGACAGACAGACAGGGAAAGTGACAGAGATAGACAGACAGGGAAAGTGACAGAGATAGACAGACAGGGAAAGTGACAGAGATAGACAGACAGACAGGGAAAGTGACAGAGATAGACAGACAGACAGACAGGGAAAGTGACAGAGATAGACAGACAGACAGACAGGGAAAGTGACAGACAGACAGACAGACAGACAGTGAAAGTGACAGAGATAGACAGACAGGGAAAGTGACAGAGATAGACAGACAGGGAAAGTGACAGAGATAGACAGACAGGGAAAGTGACAGAGATAGACAGACAGGGAAAGTGACAGAGATAGACAGACAGGGAAAGTGACAGAGATAGACAGACAGGGAAAGTGACAGAGATAGACAGACAGGGAAAGTGACAGAGATAGACAGACAGACAGGGAAAGTGACAGAGATAGACAGACAGGGAAAGTGACAGAGATAGATAGACAGACAGACAGGGAAAGGGACAGAGATAGACAGACAGACAGGGAAAGTGACAGAGATAGACAGACAGACAGACAGACAGGGAAAGTGACATAGACAGACAGACAGACAGGGAAAGTGACAGAGATAGACAGACAGACAGACAGGGAAAGGGACAGAGATAGACAGACAGACAGGGAAAGTGACAGAGATAGACAGACAGACAGACAGACAGGGAAAGTGACATAGACAGACAGACAGACAGGGAAAGTGACAGAGATAGACAGACAGACAGGGAAAGTGACAGAGATAGACAGACAGACAGACAGACAGGGAAAGTGACAGAGATAGACAGACAGACAGACAGACAGGGAAAGTGACAGAGATAGACAGACAGACAGACAGGGAAAGTGACAGAGACAGACAGACAGACAGGAAAAGTGACAGAGATAGACAGACAGGGAAAGTGACAGAGATAGACAGGGAAAGTGACAGAGATAGACAGACAGGGAAAGTGACAGAGATAGACAGACAGGGAAAGTGACAGAGATAGACAGACAGGGAAAGTGACAGATAGACAGACAGGGAAAGTGACAGACAGACAGGGAAAGTGACAGAGATAGACAGACAGGGAAAGTGACAGAGATAGACAGGGAAAGTGACAGAGATAGACAGACAGGGAAAGTGACAGAGATAGACAGACAGACAGACAGACAGGGAAAGTGACAGATAGACAGACAGGGAAAGTGACAGAGATAGACAGACAGGGAAAGTGACAGAGATAGACAGACAGGGAAAGTGACAGAGATAGACAGACAGACAGGGAAAGTGACAGATAGACAGACAGGGAAAGTGACAGAGATAGACAGACAGACAGACAGGGAAAGTGACAGAGATAGACAGACAGACAGGGAAAGTGACAGAGATAGACAGACAGACAGACAGACAGGGAAAGTGACAGAGTTAGATAGACAGACAGGGAAAGTGACAGATAGACAGACAGGGAAAGTGACAGAGATAGACAGACAGGGAAAGTGACAGAGATAGACAGACAGGGAAAGTGACAGATAGACAGACAGGGAAAGTGACAGAGATAGACAGACAGACAGACAGGGAAAGTGACAGAGATAGACAGACAGACAGGGAAAGTGACAGAGATAGACAGACAGACAGACAGACAGGGAAAGTGACAGATAGACAGACAGACAGACAGACAGACAGGGAAAGTGACAGAAATAGACAGACAGGGAAAGTGACAGAGATAGACAGACAGACAGGGAAAGTGACAGACAGACAGGGAAAGTGACAGAGATAGACAGACAGACAGGGAAAGTGACAGATAGACAGACAGACAGACAGACAGGGAAAGTGACAGAGATAGACAGACAGGGAAAGTGACAGAGATAGACAGACAGACAGGGAAAGTGACAGAGATAGACAGACAGACAGGGAAAGTGACAGAGATAGACAGACAGGGAAAGTGACAGAGATAGACAGACAGGGAAAGTGACAGAGATAGACAGACAGGGAAAGTGACAGAGATAGACAGACAGGGAAAGTGACAGAGATAGACAGACAGACAGGGAAAGTGACAGAGATAGACAGACAGACAGACAAGGAAGGTGACAGACAGACAGGGAAAGTGACAGAGATAGACAGACAGACAGGGAAAGTGACAGAGATAGACAGACATGGAAAGTGACAGAGATAGACAGACAGGGAAAGTGACAGAGATAGACAGACAGACAGGGAAAGTGACAGACAGACAGACAGACAAGGAAGGTGACAGACAGACAAGGAAGGTGACAGACAGACATGGAAAGTGACAGAGATAGACAGACAGGGAAAGTGACAGAGATAGACAGACAGGGAAAGTGACAGAGATAGACAGACAGACAGACAGGGAAAGTGACAGATAGACAGACAGACAGACAGGGAAAGTGACAGAGATAGACAGACAGGGAAAGTGACAGAGATAGACAGACAGACAGGGAAAGTGACAGAGATAGACAGACAGGGAAAGTGACAGATAGACAGACAGACAGACAGGGAAAGTGACAGAGATAGACAGACAGGGAAAGTGACAGAGATAGACAGACAGACAGGGAAAGTGACAGAGATAGACAGACAGACAGGGAAAGTGACAGAGATAGACAGACAGGGAAAGTGACAGAGATAGACAGACAGGGAAAGTGACAGAGATAGACAGACAGACAGACAGACAGGGAAAGTGACAGAGTTAGATAGACAGACAGACAGACAGGGAAAGTGACAGAGATAGACAGACAGACAGGGAAAGTGACAGAGATAGACAGACAGACAGGGAAAGTGACAGACAGACAGACAGACAGGGAAAGTGACAGAGATAGACAGACAGGGAAAGGAACAGAGATAGACAGACAGACAGACAGGGAAAGGGACAGAGATAGACAGACAGACAGGGAAAGGGACAGAGATAGACAGACAGACAGACAGGGAAAGGGACAGAGATAGATAGACAGACAGGGAAAGTGACAGAGATAGACAGACAGACAGGGAAAGTGACAGAGATAGACAGACAGACAGGGAAAGTGACAGAGATAGACAGACAGACAGACAGGGAAAGTGACAGACAGACAGGGAAAGTGACAGAGATAGACAGACAGACAGACAGACAGGGAAAGTGACAGAGATAGACAGACAGACAGACAGGGAAAGTGACAGAGATAGACAGACAGACAGGAAAAGTGACAGAGATAGACAGACAGGGAAAGTGACAGAGATAGACAGGGAAAGTGACAGAGATAGACAGACAGGGAAAGTGACAGATAGACAGACAGACAGACAGACAGGGAAAGTGACAGACAGACAGGGAAAGTGACAGAGATAGACAGACAGGGAAAGTGACAGAGATAGACAGACAGACAGACAGGGAAAGTGACAGACAGACAGGGAAAGTGACAGAGATAGACAGACAGGGAAAGTGACAGAGATAGACAGACAGACAGGGAAAGTGACAGATAGATAGACAGACAGACAGACAGGGAAAGTGACAGAGATAGACAGACAGGGAAAGTGACAGATAGACAGACAGACAGGGAAAGTGACAGAGATAGACAGACAGGGAAAGTGACAGATAGACAGACAGACAGACAGGGAAAGTGACAGAGACAGACAGACAGGGAAAGTGACAGAGACAGACAGACAGGGAAAGTGACAGAGATAGACAGACAGACAGACAGACAGGGAAAGTGACAGATAGACAGACAGACAGACAGGGAAAGTGACAGATAGACAGACAGACAGACAGGGAAAGTGACAGATAGACAGACAGACAGACAGACAGGGAAAGTGACAGAGATAGACAGACAGGGAAAGTGACAGAGATAGACAGACAGGGAAAGTGACAGAGATAGACAGACAGGGAAAGTGACAGAGATAGACAGACAGACAGACAGACAGGGAAAGTGACAGAGATAGACAGACAGGGAAAGTGACAGAGATAGACAGACAGACAGGGAAAGTGACAGAGATAGACAGACAGGGAAAGGGACAGAGATAGACAGGGAAAGTGACAGAGATAGACAGACAGGGAAAGTGACAGATAGACAGACAGACAGGGAAAGTGACAGACAGACAGGGAAAGTGACAGAGATAGACAGACAGGGAAAGTGACAGAGATAGACAGACAGACAGACAGACAGGGAAAGTGACAGACAGACAGGGAAAGTGACAGAGATAGACAGACAGGGAAAGTGACAGAGATAGACAGACAGACAGGGAAAGTGACAGATAGACAGACAGGGAAAGTGACAGAGATAGACAGACAGACAGGGAAAGTGACAGAGATAGACAGACAGACAGGGAAAGTGACAGACAGACAGGGAAAGTGACAGAGATAGACAGACAGACAGGGAAAGTGACAGATAGACAGACAGACAGACAGGGAAAGTGACAGAGATAGACAGACAGGGAAAGTGACAGAGATAGACAGACAGACAGGGAAAGTGACAGAGATAGACAGACAGACAGGGAAAGTGACAGAGATAGACAGACAGGGAAAGTGACAGAGATAGACAGACAGGGAAAGTGACAGAGATAGACAGACAGGGAAAGTGACAGAGATAGACAGACAGACAGACAAGGAAGGTGACAGACAGACAGGGAAAGTGACAGAGATAGACAGACAGACAGGGAAAGTGACAGAGATAGACAGACATGGAAAGTGACAGAGATAGACAGACAGGGAAAGTGACAGAGACAGACAGACAGACAGGGAAAGTGACAGACAGACAGACAGACAGACAAGGAAGGTGACAGACAGACAAGGAAGGTGACAGACAGACATGGAAAGTGACAGAGATAGACAGACAGGGAAAGTGACAGAGATAGACAGACAGACAGACAGACAGGGAAAGTGACAGATAGACAGACAGACAGGGAAAGTGACAGAGATAAACAGACAGGGAAAGTGACAGAGATAGACAGACAGACAGACAGGGAAAGTGACAGAGATAGACAGACAGGGAAAGTGACAGATAGACAGACAGACAGACAGACAGACAGGGAAAGTGACAGAGATAGACAGACAGGGAAAGTGACAGAGATAGACAGACAGGGAAAGTGACAGAGATAGACAGACAGGGAAAGTGACAGAGATAGACAGACAGACAGGGAAAGTGACAGAGATAGACAGACAGACAGGGAAAGTGACAGAGATAGACAGACAGGGAAAGTGACAGAGATAGATAGACAGACAGGGAAAGTGACAGAGATAGACAGACAGAAAGACACAGACAGACAGGGAAAGTGACAGAGTTAGATAGACAGACAGACAGACAGGGAAAGTGACAGAGATAGACAGACAGACAGGGAAAGTGACAGAGATAGACAGACAGACAGGGAAAGTGACAGACAGACAGGGAAAGTGACAGAGATAGACAGACAGGGAAAGGGACAGAGATAGACAGACAGACAGACAGGGAAAGGGACAGAGATAGACAGACAGACAGACAGGGAAAGGGACAGAGATAGACAGACAGACAGGGAAAGGGACAGAGATAGACAGACAGACAGGGAAAGTGACAGAGATAGACAGACAGACAGGGAAAGTGACAGAGATAGACAGACAGACAGGGAAAGTGACAGAGATAGACAGACAGACAGACAGACAGGGAAAGTGACAGACAGACAGGGAAAGTGACAGAGATAGACAGACAGACAGACAGACAGGGAAAGTGACAGAGATAGACAGACAGACAGACAGACAGGGAAAGTGACAGAGATAGACAGACAGACAGGGAAAGTGACAGAGATAGACAGACAGACAGACAGGGAAAGTGACAGAAACAGACAGACAGACAGGAAAAGTGACAGAGATAGACAGACAGGGAAAGTGACAGAGATAGACAGGGAAAGTGACAGAGATAGACAGACAGACAGGGAAAGTGACAGACAGACAGGGAAAGTGACAGAGATAGACAGACAGGGAAAGTGACAGAGATAGACAGACAGACAGGGAAAGTGACAGATAGATAGACAGACAGACAGACAGGGAAAGTGACAGAGATAGACAGACAGGGAAAGTGACAGATAGACAGACAGACAGGGAAAGTGACAGAGACAGACAGACAGGGAAAGTGACAGAGACAGACAGACAGGGAAAGTGACAGAGATAGACAGACAGACAGGGAAAGTGACAGATAGACAGACAGACAGACAGGGAAAGTGACAGATAGACAGACAGACAGACAGGGAAAGTGACAGACAGACAGACAGACAGGGAAAGTGACAGATAGACAGACAGACAGGGAAAGTGACAGAGATAGACAGACAGGGAAAGTGACAGAGATAGACAGACAGGGAAAGTGACAGAGATAGACAGACAGACAGGGAAAGTGACAGAGATAGACAGACAGACAGACAGACAGGGAAAGTGACAGAGATAGACAGACAGACAGGGAAAGTGACAGAGATAGACAGACAGACAGGGAAAGTGACAGACAGACAGACAGACAGACAGGGAAAGTGACAGAGATAGACAGACAGGGAAAGGGACAGAGATAGACAGGGAAAGTGACAGAGATAGACAGACAGGGAAAGTGACAGATAGACAGACAGACAGACAGACAGGGAAAGTGACAGATAGACAGACAGGGAAAGTGACAGATAGACAGACAGGGAAAGTGACAGAGATAGACAGACAGGGAAAGTGACAGAGATAGACAGACAGACAGGGAAAGTGACAGAGATAGACAGACAGACAGGGAAAGGGACAGAGATAGACAGACAGACAGACAGGGAAAGTGACAGAGATAGACAGACAGACAGACAGACAGGGAAAGTGACAGACAGACAGGGAAAGTGACAGAGATAGACAGACAGACAGGGAAAGTGACAGACAGACAGACAGGGAAAGTGACAGAGATAGACAGACAGGGAAAGGGACAGAGATAGACAGGGAAAGTGACAGAGATAGACAGACAGGGAAAGTGACAGATAGACAGACAGACAGGGAAAGTGACAGATAGACAGACAGGGAAAGTGACAGAGATAGACAGACAGGGAAAGTGACAGAGATAGACAGACAGACAGACAGACAGGGAAAGTGACAGACAGACAGGGAAAGTGACAGAGATAGACAGACAGGGAAAGTGACAGAGATAGACAGACAGACAGGGAAAGTGACAGATAGACAGACAGGGAAAGTGACAGAGATAGACAGACAGACAGGGAAAGTGACAGAGATAGACAGACAGACAGGGAAAGTGACAGATAGACAGACAGACAGACAGACAGACAGGGAAAGGGACAGAGATAGACAGACAGACAGACAGGGAAAGGGACAGAGATAGACAGACAGACAGGGAAAGTGACAGAGATAGACAGACAGACAGACAGACAGGGAAAGTGACAGAGATAGACAGACAGACAGGGAAAGTGACAGAGATAGACAGACAGACAGACAGACAGACAGGGAAAGTGACAGACAGACAGGGAAAGTGACAGAGATAGACAGACAGACAGACAGGGAAAGTGACAGAGATGGACAGACAGACAGACAGACAGGGAAAGTGACAGAGATAGACAGACAGACAGGGAAAGTGACAGAGATAGACAGACAGACAGACAGGGAAAGTGACAGAGACAGACAGACAGACAGGGAAAGTGACAGAGATAGACAGACAGGGAAAGTGACAGAGATAGACAGGGAAAGTGACAGAGATAGACAGACAGGGAAAGTGACAGACAGACAGACAGGGAAAGTGACAGACAGACAGGGAAAGTGACAGACAGACAGGGAAAGTGACAGACAGACAGGGAAAGTGACAGAGATAGACAGACAGGGAAAGTGACAGAGATAGACAGACAGACAGGGAAAGTGACAGACAGACAGACAGACAGACAGGGAAAGGGACAGAGATAGACAGACAGGGAAAGTGACAAGACAGGGAAAGTGACAGAGATAGACAGACAGGGAAAGTGACAGAGATAGACAGACAGGGAAAGTGACAGAGATAGACAGACAGACAGACAGGGAAAGTGACAGAGATAGACAGACAGACAGACAGGGAAAGTGACAGAGATAGACAGACAGACAGACAGACAGGGAAAGTGACAGAGACAGACAGACAGGAAAAGTGACAGAGATAGACAGGGAAAGTGACAGAGATAGACAGACAGGGAAAGTGACAGACAGACAGGGAAAGTGACAGACAGACAGACAGGGAAAGTGACAGATAGACAGACAGGGAAAGTGACAGAGATAGACAGACAGGGAAAGTGACAGAGATAGACAGACAGACAGGGAAAGTGACAGAGATAGACAGACAGACAGACAGGGAAAGTGACAGAGATAGACAGACAGACAGACAGGGAAAGTGACAGAGATAGACAGACAGACAGGGAAAGTGACAGAGATAGACAGACAGACAGGAAAAGTGACAGAGATAGACAGACAGACAGGGAAAGTGACAGAGATAGACAGACAGGAAAAGTGACAGAGATAGACAGACAGACAGGGAAAGTGACAGAGATAGACAGACAGGGAAAGTGACAGAGATAGACAGACAGACAGACAGGGAAAGTGACAGAGATAGACAGACAGACAGGGAAAGTGACAGAGATAGACAGACAGGGAAAGTGACAGATATAGACAGACAGACAGACAGGGAAAGTGAAAGAGATAGACAGACAGACAGGGAAAGTGACAGAGATAGACAGACAGACAGACAGACAGGGAAAGTGACAGAGATAGACAGACAGACAGGGAAAGTGACAGAGATAGACAGACAGACAGGGAAAGTGACAGAGATAGACAGACAGACAGGGAAAGTGACAGAGATAGACAGACAGACAGAGAAAGTGACAGAGACAGACAGACAGGGAAAGTGACAGAGATAGACAGACAGACAGACAGGGAAAGTGACAGAGATAGACAGACAGACAGACAGACAGGGAAAGTGACAGAGATAGACAGACAGACAGACAGGGAAAGTGACAGAGATAGACAGACAGACAGGGAAAGTGACAGAGATAGACAGACAGACAGACAGGGAAAGTGACAGAGATAGACAGACAGACAGACAGGGAAAGTGACAGAGATAGACAGACAGACAGGGAAAGTGACAGAGATAGACAGACAGACAGGGAAAGTGACAGAGATAGACAGACAGACAGGGAAAGTGACAGATAGACAGACAGACAGACAGGGAAAGTGACAGAGATAGACAGACAGACAGGGAAAGTGACAGAGATAGACAGACAGACAGGGAAAGTGACAGAGATAGACAGACAGACAGACAGACAGGGAAAGTGACAGAGATAGACAGACAGACAGGAAAAGTGACAGAGATAGACAGACAGACAGGGAAAGTGACAGAGATAGACAGACAGGGAAAGTGACAGAGATAGACAGACAGACAGGGAAAGTGACAGAGATAGACAGACAGACAGACAGGGAAAGTGACAGAGATAGACAGACAGACAGGAAAAGTGACAGAGATAGACAGACAGACAGGGAAAGTGACAGAGATAGACAGACAGACAGGGAAAGTGACAGAGATAGACAGACAGACAGGGAAAGTGACAGAGATAGACAGACAGACAGGGAAAGTGAAAGAGATAGACAGACAGACAGGGAAAGTGACAGATAGACAGACAGACAGACAGACAGGGAAAGTGACAGATAGACAGACAGACAGACAGACAGACAGGGAAAGTGACAGACAGACAGACAGGGAAAGTGACAGAGATAGACAGACAGGGAAAGTGACAGAGATAGACAGACAGGGAAAGTGACAGAGATAGACAGACAGACAGGGAAAGTGACAGAGATAGACAGACAGACAGACAGGGAAAGTGACAGAGATAGACAGACAGGGAAAGTGACAGAGATAGACAGACAGACAGGGAAAGTGACAGAGATAGACAGACAGACAGACAGACAGGGAAAGTGACAGATAGACAGACAGACAGACAGACAGGGAAAGTGACAGACAGACAGACAGGGAAAGTGACAGACAGACAGACAGGGAAAGTGACAGAGATAGACAGACAGGGAAAGTGACAGAGATAGACAGACAGGGAAAGTGACAGAGATAGACAGACAGACAGGGAAAGTGACAGAGTTAGACAGACAGACAGACAGGGAAAGTGACAGAGATAGACAGACAGACAGGGAAAGTGACAGAGATAGACAGACAGACAGGGAAAGTGACAGACAGACAGACAGACAGGGAAAGTGACAGAGATAGACAGACAGGGAAAGGGACAGAGATAGACAGACAGGGAAAGGGACAGAGATAGACAGGGAAAGTGACAGAGATAGACAGACAGGGAAAGTGACAGATAGACAGACAGACAGACAGGGAAAGTGACAGATAAACAGACAGGGAAAGTGACAGAGATAGACAGACAGGGAAAGTGACAGAGATAGACAGACAGACAGGGAAAGTGACAGATAGACAGGGAAAGTGACAGAGATAGACAGACAGGGAAAGTGACAGAGATAGACAGACAGACAGGGAAAGTGACAGATAGACAGACAGGGAAAGTGACAGAGATAGACAGACAGACAGGGAAAGTGACAGAGATAGACAGACAGACAGTGAAAGTGACAGATAGACAGACAGACAGACAGGGAAAGGGACAGAGATAGACAGACAGACAGGGAAAGGGACAGAGATAGACAGACAGACAGACAGGGAAAGTGACAGAGATAGACAGACAGACAGACAGGGAAAGTGACAGACAGACAGGGAAAGTGACAGAGATAGACAGACAGACAGGGAAAGTGACAGACAGACAGACAGACAGGGAAAGTGACAGAGATAGACAGACAGGGAAAGGGACAGAGATAGACAGGGAAAGTGACAGAGATAGACAGACAGGGAAAGTGACAGATAGACAGACAGACAGGGAAAGTGACAGAGATAGACAGACAGGGAAAGTGACAGAGATAGACAGACAGGGAAAGTGACAGAGATAGACAGACAGACAGACAGACAGACAGGGAAAGTGACAGACAGACAGGGAAAGTGACAGAGATAGACAGACAGGGAAAGTGACAGAGATAGACAGACAGACAGGGAAAGTGACAGATAGACAGACAGGGAAAGTGACAGAGATAGACAGACAGACAGGGAAAGTGACAGAGATAGACAGACAGACAGGGAAAGTGACAGATAGACAGACAGACAGACAGACAGGGAAAGGGACAGAGATAGACAGACAGACAGACAGGGAAAGGGACAGAGATAGACAGACAGACAGACAGGGAAAGTGACAGAGATAGACAGACAGGGAAAGTGACAGAGATAGACAGACAGACAGGGAAAGTGACAGAGATAGACAGACAGACAGACAGACAGGGAAAGTGACAGACAGACAGGGAAAGTGACAGAGATAGACAGACAGACAGACAGGGAAAGTGACACAGATGGACAGACAGACAGACAGGGAAAGTGACAGAGATAGACAGACAGACAGGGAAAGTGACAGAGATAGACAGACAGACAGACAGGGAAAGTGACAGAGATAGACAGACAGACAGGGAAAGTGACAGAGACAGACAGACAGACAGGAAAAGTGACAGAGATAGACAGACAGGGAAAGTGACAGAGATAGACAGGGAAAGTGACAGAGATAGACAGACAGGGAAAGTGACAGACAGACAGACAGGGAAAGTGACAGACAGACAGGGAAAGTGACAGACAGACAGGGAAAGTGACAGAGATAGACAGACAGGGAAAGTGACAGAGATAGACAGACAGACAGGGAAAGTGACAGACAGACAGACAGACAGACAGGGAAAGTGACAGAGATAGACACAGGGAAAGGGACAGAGATAGACAGACAGGGAAAGTGACAGACAGACAGGGAAAGTGACAGAGATAGACAGACAGGGAAAGTGACAGAGATAGACAGACAGGGAAAGTGACAGAGATAGACAGACAGACAGACAGACAGGGAAAGTGACAGAGATAGACAGACAGACAGACAGACAGGGAAAGTGACAGAGATAGACAGACAGACAGACAGACAGGGAAAGTGACAGAGACAGACAGACAGGAAAAGTGACAGAGATAGACAGGGAAAGTGACAGAGATAGACAGACAGGAAAGTGACAGACAGACAGACAGGGAAAGTGACAGACAGACAGACAGGGAAAGTGACAGATAGACAGACAGGGAAAGTGACAGAGATAGACAGACAGGGAAAGTGACAGAGATAGACAGACAGACAGGGAAAGTGACAGAGATAGACAGACAGACAGACAGGGAAAGTGACAGAGATAGACAGACAGACAGACAGGGAAAGTGACAGAGATAGACAGACAGACAGGAAAAGTGACAGAGATAGACAGACAGACAGACAGACAGGGAAAGTGACAGAGATAGACAGACAGACAGGAAAGTGACAGAGATAGACAGACAGACAGGGAAAGTGACAGAGATAGACAGACAGGGAAAGTGACAGAGATAGACAGACAGACAGACAGGGAAAGTGACAGAGATAGACAGACAGACAGGGAAAGTGACAGAGATAGACAGACAGGGAAAGTGACAGAGATAGACAGACAGACAGACAGGGAAAGTGAAAGAGATAGACAGACAGACAGGGAAAGTGACAGAGATAGACAGACAGACAGACAGACAGGGAAAGTGACAGAGATAGACAGACAGACAGGGAAAGTGACAGAGATAGACAGACAGACAGGGAAAGTGACAGAGATAGACAGACAGACAGGGAAAGTGACAGAGATAGACAGACAGACAGGGAAAGTGAAAGAGATAGACAGACAGACAGGGAAAGTGACAGAGATAGACAGACAGACAGAGAAAGTGACAGAGACAGACAGACAGGGAAAGTGACAGAGATAGACAGACAGACAGACAGACAGGGAAAGTGACAGAGATAGACAGACAGACAGACAGACAGGGAAAGTGACAGAGATAGACAGACAGACAGACAGGGAAAGTGACAGAGATAGACAGACAGACAGGGAAAGTGACAGAGATAGACAGACAGACAGACAGACAGGGAAAGTGACAGAGATAGACAGACAGACAGGGAAAGTGACAGAGATAGACAGACAGACAGGGAAAGTGACAGAGATAGACAGACAGACAGGGAAAGTGACAGAGATAGACAGACAGACAGGGAAAGTGACAGAGATAGACAGACAGACAGACAGGGAAAGTGACAGAGATAGACAGACAGACAGACAGGGAAAGTGACAGAGATAGACAGACAGACAGGGAAAGTGACAGAGATAGACAGACAGACAGGGGAAAGTGACAGAGATAGACAGACAGACAGGGAAAGTGACAGAGATAGACAGACAGACAGACAGACAGGGAAAGTGACAGAGATAGACAGACAGACAGACAGACAGACAGGGAAAGTGACAGACAGACAGGGAAAGTGACAGAGATAGACAGACAGACAGGGAAAGTGACAGAGATGGACAGACAGACAGACAGACAGGGAAAGTGACAGAGATAGACAGACAGACAGACAGACAGGGAAAGTGACAGAGATAGACAGACAGACAGGGAAAGTGACAGAGATAGACAGACAGACAGGGAAAGTGACAGAGATAGACAGACAGACAGGGAAAGTGAAAGAGATAGACAGACAGACAGGAAAGTGAAAGAGATAGACAGACAGACAGGGAAAGTGAAAGAGATAGACAGACAGACAGGGAAAGTGACAGAGATAGACAGACAGACAGAGAAAGTGACAGAGATAGACAGACAGGGAAAGTGACAGAGATAGACAGACAGACAGACAGACAGGGAAAGTGACAGAGATAGACAGACAGACAGACAGACAGGGAAAGTGACAGAGATAGACAGACAGACAGACAGGGAAAGTGACAGAGATAGACAGACAGACAGGGAAAGTGACAGAGATAGACAGACAGACAGGGAAAGTGACAGAGATAGACAGACAGACAGACAGGGAAAGTGACAGAGATAGACAGACAGACAGGGAAAGTGACAGAGATAGACAGACAGACAGGGAAAGTGACAGAGATAGACAGACAGACAGGGAAAGTGACAGAGATAGACAGACAGACAGACAGACAGGGAAAGTGACAGAGATAGACAGACAGACAGGGAAAGTGACAGAGATAGACAGACAGACAGGGAAAGTGACAGAGATAGACAGACAGACAGACAGACAGGGAAAGTGACAGAGATAGACAGACAGACAGGGAAAGTGACAGAGATAGACAGACAGACAGGGAAAGTGACAGAGATAGACAGACAGACAGGGAAAGTGACAGAGATAGACAGACAGACAGGGAAAGTGACAGAGATAGACAGACAGACAGACAGGGAAAGTGACAGAGATAGACAGACAGACAGACAGACAGGGAAAGTGACAGAGATAGACAGACAGACAGGGAAAGTGACAGAGATAGACAGACAGACAGACAGACAGGGAAAGTGACAGAGATAGACAGACAGACAGACAGACAGGGAAAGTGACAGAGATAGACAGACAGACAGGGAAAGTGACAGAGATAGACAGACAGACAGACAGGGAAAGTGACAGAGATAGACAGACAGACAGACAGACAGGGAAAGTGACAGAGATAGACAGACAGACAGGGAAAGTGACAGAGATAGACAGACAGACAGACAGACAGGGAAAGTGACAGAGATAGACAGACAGACAGACAGGGAAAGTGACAGAGATGGACAGACAGACAGACAGGGAAAGTGACAGAGATAGACAGACAGACAGACAGGGAAAGTGACAGAGATAGACAGACAGACAGGAAAAGTGACAGAGATAGACAGACAGACAGGGAAAGTGACAGAGATAGACAGACAGGGAAAGTGACAGAGATAGACAGACAGGGAAAGTGACAGAGATAGACAGACAGACAGGGAAAGTGACAGAGATAGACAGACAGACAGGGAAAGTGACAGAGATAGACACAGACAGACAGGGAAAGTGACAGATAGACAGACAGGGAAAGTGACAGAGATAGACAGACAGACAGGGAAAGTGACAGAGATAGACAGACAGACAGGGAAAGTGACAGATAGACAGACAGACAGACAGACAGGGAAAGGGACAGAGATAGACAGACAGACAGACAGGGAAAGGGACAGAGATAGACAGACAGACAGACAGGGAAAGTGACAGAGATAGACAGACAGACAGACAGGGAAAGTGACAGAGATAGACAGACAGACAGGGAAAGTGACAGAGATAGACAGACAGACAGACAGACAGTGAAAGTGACAGACAGACAGGGAAAGTGACAGAGATAGACAGACAGACAGACAGGGAAAGTGACAGAGATGACAGACAGACAGACAGACAGGGAAAGTGACAGAGATAGACAGACAGACAGGGAAAGTGACAGAGATAGACAGACAGACAGACAGGGAAAGTGACAGAGACAGACAGACAGACAGGAAAGTGACAGAGATAGACAGACAGGGAAAGTGACAGAGATAGACAGGGAAAGTGACAGAGATAGACAGACAGGGAAAGTGACAGACAGACAGACAGGGAAAGTGACAGACAGACAGGGAAAGTGACAGACAGACAGGGAAAGTGACAGAGATAGACAGACAGGGAAAGTGACAGAGATAGACAGACAGACAGGGAAAGTGACAGACAGACAGACAGACAGGGAAAGTGACAGAGATAGACAGACAGACAGACAGGGAAAGTGACAGAGATAGACAGACAGACAGGGAAAGTGACAGAGATAGACAGACAGACAGGGAAAGTGACAGAGATAGACAGACAGACAGGGAAAGTGACAGAGATAGACAGACAGACAGACAGGGAAAGTGACAGAGATAGACAGACAGACAGACAGACAGGGAAAGTGACAGAGATAGACAGACAGACAGGGAAAGTGACAGAGATAGACAGACAGACAGACAGACAGGGAAAGTGACAGAGATAGACAGACAGACAGACAGACAGGGAAAGTGACAGAGATAGACAGACAGACAGGGAAAGTGACAGAGATAGACAGACAGACAGACAGGGAAAGTGACAGAGATAGACAGACAGACAGACAGACAGGGAAAGTGACAGAGATAGACAGACAGACAGGGAAAGTGACAGAGATAGACAGACAGACAGACAGACAGGGAAAGTGACAGAGATAGACAGACAGACAGACAGGGAAAGTGACAGAGATGGACAGACAGACAGACAGGGAAAGTGACAGAGATAGACAGACAGACAGACAGGGAAAGTGACAGAGATAGACAGACAGACAGGAAAAGTGACAGAGATAGACAGACAGACAGGGAAAGTGACAGAGATAGACAGACAGGGAAAGTGACAGACAGACAGGGAAAGTGACAGAGATAGACAGACAGGGAAAGTGACAGAGATAGACAGACAGACAGACAGACAGGGAAAGTGACAGAGATAGACAGACAGACAGACAGGGAAAGTGACAGAGATAGACAGACAGACAGGGAAAGTGACAGAGATAGACAGACAGACAGGGAAAGTGACAGAGATAGACAGACAGACAGACAGGGAAAGTGACAGAGATAGACAGACAGACAGACAGACAGGGAAAGTGACAGAGATAGACAGACAGACAGGGAAAGTGACAGAGATAGACAGACAGACAGGGAAAGTGACAGAGATAGACAGACAGACAGACAGACAGGGAAAGTGACAGAGATAGACAGACAGACAGGGAAAGTGACAGAGATAGACAGACAGACAGGGAAAGTGACAGAGATAGACAGACAGACAGGGAAAGTGACAGAGATAGACAGACAGACAGGGAAAGTGACAGAGATAGACAGACAGACAGACAGGGAAAGTGACAGAGATAGACAGACAGACAGACAGACAGGGAAAGTGACAGAGATAGACAGACAGACAGGGAAAGTGACAGAGATAGACAGACAGACAGACAGGGAAAGTGACAGAGATAGACAGACAGACAGACAGACAGGGAAAGTGACAGAGATAGACAGACAGACAGGGAAAGTGACAGAGATAGACAGACAGACAGACAGACAGGGAAAGTGACAGAGATAGACAGACAGACAGA
This sequence comes from Anomaloglossus baeobatrachus, assembly GCF_048569485.1. NCBI lineage: Eukaryota > Metazoa > Chordata > Amphibia > Anura > Aromobatidae > Anomaloglossus > Anomaloglossus baeobatrachus. The sequence continues at coordinate 29,406,149 of NC_134356.1, forward strand.
CAGACAGGGAAAGTGACAGAGATAGACAGACAGACAGGGAAAGTGACAGAGATAGACAGACAGACAGACAGGGAAAGTGACAGAGATAGACAGACAGACAGACAGACAGGGAAAGTGACAGAGATAGACAGACAGACAGGGAAAGTGACAGAGATAGACAGACAGACAGACAGACAGGGAAAGTGACAGAGATAGACAGACAGACAGACAGGGAAAGTGACAGAGATGGACAGACAGACAGACAGGGAAAGTGACAGAGATAGACAGACAGACAGACAGGGAAAGTGACAGAGATAGACAGACAGACAGGAAAAGTGACAGAGATAGACAGACAGACAGGGAAAGTGACAGAGATAGACAGACAGGGAAAGTGACAGAGATAGACAGACAGGGAAAGTGACAGAGATAGACAGACAGACAGGGAAAGTGACAGAGATAGACAGACAGACAGGGAAAGTGACAGAGATAGACAGACAGACAGGGAAAGTGACAGATAGACAGACAGGGAAAGTGACAGAGATAGACAGACAGACAGGGAAAGTGACAGAGATAGACAGACAGACAGGGAAAGTGACAGATAGACAGACAGACAGACAGACAGGGAAAGGGACAGAGATAGACAGACAGACAGACAGGGAAAGGGACAGAGATAGACAGACAGACAGACAGGGAAAGTGACAGAGATAGACAGACAGACAGACAGGGAAAGTGACAGAGATAGACAGACAGACAGGGAAAGTGACAGAGATAGACAGACAGACAGACAGGGAAAGTGACAGACAGACAGGGAAAGTGACAGAGATAGACAGACAGACAGACAGGGAAAGTGACAGAGATGGACAGACAGACAGACAGACAGGGAAAGTGACAGAGATAGACAGACAGACAGGGAAAGTGACAGAGATAGACAGACAGACAGACAGGGAAAGTGACAGAGACAGACAGACAGACAGGAAAAGTGACAGAGATAGACAGGGAAAGTGACAGAGATAGACAGGGAAAGTGACAGAGATAGACAGACAGGGAAAGTGACAGACAGACAGACAGGGAAAGTGACAGACAGACAGGGAAAGTGACAGACAGACAGGGAAAGTGACAGAGATAGACAGACAGGGAAAGTGACAGAGATAGACAGACAGACAGGGAAAGTGACAGACAGACAGACAGACAGGGAAAGTGACAGAGATAGACAGACAGGGAAAGGGACAGAGATAGACAGACAGGGAAAGTGACAGACAGACAGGGAAAGTGACAGAGATAGACAGACAGGGAAAGTGACAGAGATAGACAGACAGGGAAAGTGACAGAGATAGACAGACAGACAGACAGGGAAAGTGACAGAGATAGACAGACAGACAGACAGGGAAAGTGACAGAGATAGACAGACAGACAGACAGACAGGGAAAGTGACAGAGACAGACAGACAGGAAAAGTGACAGAGATAGACAGGGAAAGTGACAGAGATAGACAGACAGGGAAAGTGACAGACAGACAGACAGGGAAAGTGACAGATAGACAGACAGGGAAAGTGACAGAGATAGACAGACAGGGAAAGTGACAGAGATAGACAGACAGACAGGGAAAGTGACAGAGATAGACAGACAGACAGACAGACAGGGAAAGTGACAGAGATAGACAGACAGACAGACAGGGAAAGTGACAGAGATAGACAGACAGACAGACAGGGAAAGTGACAGAGATAGACAGACAGACAGACAGGGAAAGTGACAGAGATAGACAGACAGACAGGAAAAGTGACAGAGATAGACAGACAGACAGGGAAAGTGACAGAGATAGACAGACAGGGAAAGTGACAGAGATAGACAGACAGACAGACAGACAGGGAAAGTGACAGAGATAGACAGACAGACAAGGAAAGTGACAGAGATAGACAGACAGACAGGGAAAGTGACAGAGATAGACAGACAGACAGGGAAAGTGAAAGAGATAGACAGACAGACAGGGAAAGTGAAAGAGATAGACAGACAGACAGGAAAGTGAAAGAGATAGACAGACAGACAGGGAAAGTGACAGAGATAGACAGACAGACAGAGAAAGTGACAGAGACAGACAGACAGGGAAAGTGACAGAGATAGACAGACAGACAGGGAAAGTGACAGAGACAGACAGGGAAAGTGACAGAGATAGACAGACAGACAGACAGGGAAAGTGACAGAGATAGACAGACAGACAGACAGACAGGGAAAGTGACAGAGATAGACAGACAGACAGACAGACAGGGAAAGTGACAGAGATAGACAGACAGACAGGGAAAGTGACAGAGATAGACAGACAGACAGACAGGGAAAGTGACAGAGATAGACAGACAGACAGACAGGGAAAGTGACAGAGATAGACAGACAGACAGGGAAAGTGACAGAGATAGACAGACAGACAGACAGGGAAAGTGACAGAGATAGACAGACAGACAGACAGGGAAAGTGACAGAGATAGACAGACAGACAGACAGGGAAAGTGACAGAGATAGACAGACAGACAGGGAAGTGACAGAGATAGACAGACAGACAGGGAAAGTGACAGAGATAGACAGACAGACAGACAGGGAAAGTGACAGAGATAGACAGACAGACAGGAAAAGTGACAGAGATAGACAGACAGACAGGGAAAGTGACAGAGATAGACAGACAGGGAAAGTGACAGAGATAGACAGACAGACAGGGAAAGTGACAGAGATAGACAGACAGACAGGGAAAGTGACAGAGATAGACAGACAGACAGGGAAAGTGACAGAGATAGACAGACAGACAGGGAAAGTGACAGAGATAGACAGACAGACAGGGAAAGTGACAGAGATAGACAGACAGACAGGGAAAGTGACAGAGATAGACAGACAGACAGGGAAAGTGAAAGAGATAGACAGACAGACAGGGAAAGTGACAGATAGACAGACAGACAGACAGGGAAAGTGACAGATAGACAGACAGACAGACAGACAGGGAAAGTGACAGACAGACAGACAGGAAAGTGACAGAGATAGACAGACAGGGAAAGTGACAGAGATAGACAGACAGGGAAAGTGACAGAGATAGACAGACAGACAGGGAAAGTGACAGAGATAGACAGACAGACAGACAGACAGGGAAAGTGACAGAGATAGACAGACAGACAGGGAAAGTGACAGAGATAGACAGACAGACAGGGAAAGTGACAGACAGACAGACAGACAGGGAAAGTGACAGAGATAGACAGACAGACAGGGAAAGGGACAGAGATAGACAGACAGGGAAAGGGACAGAGATAGACAGGGAAAGTGACAGAGATAGACAGACAGGGAAAGTGACAGATAAACAGACAGGGAAAGTGACAGAGATAGACAGACAGGGAAAGTGACAGAGATAGACAGACAGACAGGGAAAGTGACAGATAGACAGGGAAAGTGACAGAGATAGACAGACAGGGAAAGTGACAGAGATAGACAGACAGACAGGGAAAGTGACAGAGATAGACAGACAGACAGACAGTGAAAGTGACAGATAGACAGACAGACAGACAGACAGGGAAAGGGACAGAGATAGACAGACAGACAGGGAAAGGGACAGAGATAGACAGACAGACAGACAGGGAAAGTGACAGAGATAGACAGACAGACAGACAGACAGGGAAAGTGACAGACAGACAGGGAAAGTGACAGAGATAGACAGACAGACAGGGAAAGTGACAGACAGACAGACAGACAGGGAAAGTGACAGAGATAGACAGACAGGGAAAGGGACAGAGATAGACAGGGAAAGTGACAGAGATAGACAGACAGGGAAAGTGACAGATAGACAGACAGACAGGGAAAGTGACAGAGATAGACAGACAGGGAAAGTGACAGAGATAGACAGACAGGGAAAGTGACAGAGATAGACAGACAGACAGACAGACAGACAGGGAAAGTGACAGACAGACAGGGAAAGTGACAGAGATAGACAGACAGGGAAAGTGACAGAGATAGACAGACAGACAGGAAAGTGACAGATAGACAGACAGGGAAAGTGACAGAGATAGACAGACAGACAGACAGGGAAAGTGACAGAGATAGACAGACAGACAGGGAAAGTGACAGATAGACAGACAGACAGACAGACAGGGAAAGGGACAGAGATAGACAGACAGACAGACAGGGAAAGGGACAGAGATAGACAGACAGACAGACAGACAGGGAAAGTGACAGAGATAGACAGACAGACAGACAGGGAAAGTGACAGAGATAGACAGACAGACAGGGAAAGTGACAGAGATAGACAGACAGACAGACAGACAGACAGGGAAAGTGACAGACAGACAGGGAAAGTGACAGAGATAGACAGACAGACAGACAGGGAAAGTGACAGAGATGGACAGACAGACAGACAGACAGGGAAAGTGACAGAGATAGACAGACAGACAGGGAAAGTGACAGAGATAGACAGACAGACAGACAGACAGGGAAAGTGACAGAGATAGACAGACAGACAGGGAAAGTGACAGAGATAGACAGACAGACAGGGAAAGTGACAGAGATAGACAGACAGACAGACAGACAGACAGGGAAAGTGACAAGAGACAGACAGGAAAGTGACAGAGATAGACAGACAGACAGACAGGAAAGTGACAGAGATAGACAGACAGGAAAGTGACAGAGACTAGACAGGGAAAGTGACAGACAGACAGGGAAAGTGACAGAGATAGACAGACGAAGTGACAGACAGACAGGGAAAGTGACAGACAGACAGAAAGTGACAGAGAAGACAGACACAGGGAAAGTGACAGAGATAGACAGACAGGGAAAGTGACAGAGATAGACAGACAGACAGGGAAAGTGACAGACAGACAGACAGACAGACAGGGAAAGTGACAGAGATAGACAGACAGGGAAAGGGACAGAGATAGACAGACAGGGAAAGTGACAGACAGACAGGGAAAGTGACAGAGATAGACAGACAGGGAAAGTGACAGAGATAGACAGACAGGGAAAGTGACAGAGATAGACAGACAGACAGACAGACAGGGAAAGTGACAGAGACAGACAGACAGGAAAAGTGACAGAGATAGACAGGGAAAGTGACAGAGATAGACAGACAGGGAAAGTGACAGACAGACAGACAGGGAAAGTGACAGACAGACAGACAGGGAAAGTGACAGATAGACAGACAGGGAAAGTGACAGAGATAGACAGACAGGGAAAGTGACAGAGATAGACAGACAGACAGGGAAAGTGACAGAGATAGACAGACAGACAGACAGACAGGGAAAGTGACAGAGATAGACAGACAGACAGACAGGGAAAGTGACAGAGATAGACAGACAGACAGGAACAGTGACAGAGATAGACAGACAGACAGACAGGGAAAGTGACAGAGATAGACAGACAGACAGGAAAGTGACAGAGATAGACAGACAGACAGGAAAAGTGACAGAGATAGACAGACAGACAGGGAAAGTGACAGAGATAGACAGACAGGGAAAGTGACAGAGATAGACAGACAGACAGACAGACAGGGAAAGTGACAGAGATAGACAGACAGACAGACAGACAGGGAAAGTGACAGAGATAGACAGACAGGGAAAGTGACAGAGATAGACAGACAGACAGACAGGGAAAGTGAAAGAGATAGACAGACAGACAGGGAAAGTGACAGAGATAGACAGACAGACAGACAGACAGGGAAAGTGACAGAGATAGACAGACAGACAGGGAAAGTGACAGAGATAGACAGACAGACAGGGAAAGTGAAAGAGATAGACAGACAGACAGGGAAAGTGAAAGAGATAGACAGACAGACAGGGAAAGTGACAGAGATAGACAGACAGACAGAGAAAGTACAGAGATAGACAGACAGACAGGGAAAGTGACAGAGATAGACAGACAGGGAAAGTGACAGAGATAGACAGACAGACAGACAGGGAAAGTGACAGAGATAGACAGACAGACAGACAGGGAAAGTGACAGAGATAGACAGACAGACAGACAGGGAAAGTGACAGAGATAGACAGACAGACAGACAGGGAAAGTGACAGAGATAGACAGACAGACAGACAGGGAAAGTGACAGAGATAGACAGACAGACAGGGAAAGTGACAGAGATAGACAGACAGACAGACAGGGAAAGTGACAGAGATAGACAGACAGACAGGGAAAGTGACAGAGATAGACAGACAGACAGGGAAAGTGACAGAGATAGACAGACAGACAGGGAAAGTGACAGAGATAGACAGACAGACAGGGAAAGTGACAGAGATAGACAGACAGACAGGGAAAGTGACAGAGATAGACAGACAGACAGTGAAAGTGACAGAGATAGACAGACAGACAGGGAAAGTGACAGAGATAGACAGACAGACAGACAGGGAAAGTGACAGAGATAGACAGACAGACAGACAGGGAAAGTGACAGAGATAGACAGACAGACAGACAGGGAAAGTGACAGAGATAGACAGACAGACAGGGAAAGTGACAGAGATAGACAGACAGACAGACAGGGAAAGTGACAGAGATAGACAGACAGACAGGGAAAGTGACAGAGATAGACAGACAGACAGGGAAAGTGACAGAGATAGACAGACAGACAGGGAAAGTGACAGAGATAGACAGACAGACAGGGAAAGTGACAGAGATAGACAGACAGACAGACAGGGAAAGTGACAGAGATAGACAGACAGACAGACAGGGAAAGTGACAGAGATAGACAGACAGACAGGGAAAGTGACAGAGATAGACAGACAGACAGGGAAAGTGACAGAGATAGACAGACAGACAGACAGGGAAAGTGACAGAGATAGACAGACAGACAGGGAAAGTGACAGAGATAGACAGACAGACAGGGAAAGTGACAGAGATAGACAGACAGGGAAAGTGACAGAGATAGACAGACAGGGAAAGTGACAGAGATAGACAGACAGACAGGGAAAGTGACAGAGATAGACAGACAGACAGGGAAAGTGACAGAGATAGACAGACAGACAGGGAAAGTGACAGAGATAGACAGACAGACAGACAGGGAAAGTGACAGAGATAGACAGACAGACAGGAAAAGTGACAGAGATAGACAGACAGACAGGGAAAGTGACAGAGATAGACAGACAGACAGGGAAAGTGACAGAGATAGACAGACAGACAGGGAAAGTGACAGAGATAGACAGACAGGGAAAGTGACAGAGATAGACAGACAGACAGGGAAAGTGACAGAGATAGACAGACAGACAGGGAAAGTGACAGAGATAGACAGACAGACAGGGAAAGTGAAAGAGATAGACAGACAGACAGACAGGGAAAGTGACAGAGATAGACAGACAGACAGACAGGGAAAGTGACAGAGATAGACAGACAGACAGGGAAAGTGACAGAGATAGACAGACAGACAGACAGACAGGGAAAGTGACAGAGATAGACAGACAGACAGACAGGGAAAGTGACAGAGATAGACAGACAGACAGGGAAAGTGACAGAGATAGACAGACAGACAGACAGGGAAAGTGACAGAGATAGACAGACAGGGAAAGTGACAGAGATAGACAGACAGACAGGGAAAGTGACAGAGATAGACAGACAGACAGACAGGGAAAGTGACAGAGATAGACAGACAGACAGGGAAAGTGACAGAGATAGACAGACAGACAGACAGGGAAAGTGACAGAGATAGACAGACAGACAGGGAAAGTGACAGAGATAGACAGACAGACAGGGAAAGTGACAGAGATAGACAGACAGACAGGGAAAGTGACAGAGATAGACAGACAGACAGGGAAAGTGACAGAGATAGACAGACAGACAGGGAAAGTGACAGAGATAGACAGACAGACAGGGAAAGTGAAAGAGATAGACAGACAGACAGGGAAAGTGACAGAGATAGACAGACAGACAGACAGACAGACAGGGAAAGTGACAGAGACAGACAGACAGGGAAAGTGACAGAGATAGACAGACAGACAGGGAAAGTGACAGACAGACAGACAGACAGGGAAAGTGACAGAGATAGACAGACAGACAGGGAAAGTGAAAGAGATAGACAGACAGACAGACAAGGAAAGTGACAGAGATAGACAGACAGACAGGGAAAGTGACAGAGATAGACAGACAGACAGGGAAAGTGACAGAGATAGACAGACAGACAGACAGGGAAAGTGAAAGAGATAGACAGACAGACAGGGAAAGTGACAGAGATAGACAGACAGACAGACAGACAGACAGGGAAAGTGACAGAGACAGACAGACAGGGAAAGTGACAGAGATAGACAGACAGACAGGGAAAGTGACAGACAGACAGACAGACAGGGAAAGTGAAAGACAGACAGACAGACAGGGAAAGTGACAGAGATAGACAGACAGACAGGGAAAGTGACAGAGATAGACAGACAGGGAAAGTGACAGAGATAGACAGACAGACAGACAGGGAAAGTGAAAGAGATAGACAGACAGACAGGGAAAGTGACAGAGATAGACAGACAGACAGGGAAAGTGACAGAGATAGACAGACAGACAGGGAAAGTGACAGAGATAGACAGACAGACAGACAGACAGGGAAAGTGACAGATAGACAGACAGACAGACAGACAGGGAAAGTGACAGAGATAGACAGACAGACAGACAGGGAAAGTGACAGATAGACAGACAGACAGGGAAAGTGACAGAGATAGACAGACAGACAGGGAAAGTGACAGAGATAGACAGACAGACAGACAGACAGGGAAAGTGACAGATAGACAGACAGACAGGGAAAGTGACAGAGATAGACAGACAGACAGGGAAAGTGAAAGAGATAGACAGACAGACAGGGAAAGTGACAGAGATAGACAGACAGACAGACAGACAGACAGACAGGGAAAGTGACAGAGACAGACAGACAGGGAAAGTGACAGAGATAGACAGACAGACAGGGAAAGTGACAGACAGACAGACAGACAGACAGGGAAAGTGACAGAGATAGACAGACAGACAGGGAAAGTGACAGAGATAGACAGACAGACAGGGAAAGTGACAGAGATAGACAGACAGACAGACAGACAGACAGGGAAAGTGACAGAGATAGACAGACAGACAGGGAAAGTGACAGAGATAGACAGACAGACAGGGAAAGTGACAGAGATAGACAGACAGACAGGGAAAGTGACAGAGATAGACAGACAGACAGGGAAAGTGACAGAGATAGACAGACAGACAGACAGGGAAAGTGACAGAGATAGACAGACAGACAGGGAAAGTGACAGAGATAGACAGACAGACAGGGAAAGTGACAGAGATAGACAGACAGGGAAAGGGACAGAGATAGACAGACAGACAGACAGACAGGGAAAGGGACAGAGATAGACAGACAGACAGACAGGGAAAGGGACAGAGATAGACAGACAGACAGGGAAAGTGACAGATAGACAGACAGACAGACAGGGAAAGTGACAGAGATAGACAGACAGGGAAAGTGAAAGAGATAGACAGACAGACAGGGAAAGTGACAGAGATAGACAGACAGACAGGGAAAGTGACAGAGATAGACAGACAGACAGGGAAAGTGACAGAGATAGACAGACAGACAGACAGACAGGGAAAGTGACAGATAGACAGACAGACAGACAGACAGGGAAAGTGACAGAGATAGACAGACAGACAGACAGACAGGGAAAGTGACAGAGATAGACAGACAGACAGGGAAAGTGACAGAGATAGACAGACAGACAGACAGGGAAAGTGACAGATAGACAGACAGACAGGGAAAGTGACAGAGATAGACAGACAGACAGACAGGGAAAGTGAAAGAGATAGACAGACAGACAGGGAAAGTGACAGAGATAGACAGACAGACAGACAGACAGGGAAAGTGACAGAGACAGACAGACAGGGAAAGTGACAGAGATAGACAGACAGACAGGGAAAGTGACAGACAGACAGACAGACAGACAGGGAAAGTGACAGAGATAGACAGACAGACAGGGAAAGTGACAGAGATAGACAGACAGACAGACAGGGAAAGTGACAGAGATAGACAGACAGACAGACAGACAGGGAAAGTGACAGAGATAGACAGACAGGGAAAGTGACAGAGATAGACAGACAGACAGGGAAAGTGACAGAGATAGACAGACAGACAGGGAAAGTGACAGAGATAGACAGACAGACAGGGAAAGTGACAGAGATAGACAGACAGACAGACAGACAGGGAAAGTGACAGATAGACAGACAGACAGGGAAAGTGACAGAGACAGACAGACAGGGAAAGTGACAGAGATAGACAGACAGACAGGGAAAGTGACAGAGATAGACAGACAGACAGACAGGGAAAGTGACAGACAGACAGACAGACAGGGAAAGTGACAGAGATAGACAGACAGACAGGGAAAGTGACAGAGATAGACAGACAGACAGGGAAAGTGACAGAGATAGACAGACAGACAGGGAAAGTGACAGAGATAGACAGACAGACAGGGAAAGTGACAGAGATAGACAGACAGACAGACAGGGAAAGTGACAGAGATAGACAGACAGACAGGGAAAGTGACAGAGATAGACAGACAGACAGGGAAAATGACAGAGATAGACAGACAGACAGACAGACAGGGAAAGTGACAGAGACAGACAGACAGGGAAAGTGACAGAGATAGACAGACAGACAGGGAAAGTGACAGACAGACAGACAGACAGACAGGGAAAGTGACAGAGATAGACAGACAGACAGGGAAAGTGACAGAGACAGACAGACAGGGAAAGTGACAGAGATAGACAGACAGACAGGGAAAGTGACAGAGATAGACAGACAGACAGGGAAAGTGACAGAGATAGACAGACAGACAGGGAAAGTGAAAGAGATAGACAGACAGACAGGGAAAGTGAAAGAGATAGACAGACAGACAGGGAAAGTGACAGAGATAGACAGACAGACAGGGAAAGTGACAGAGATAGACAGACAGACAGGGAAAGTGACAGAGATAGACAGACAGACAGACAGGGAAAGTGACAGAGACAGACAGACAGGGAAAGTGACAGAGATAGACAGACAGGGAAAGTGACAGACAGACAGACAGACAGACAGGGAAAGTGACAGACAGACAGACAGACAGACAGGGAAAGTGACAGAGATAGACAGACAGACAGGGAAAGTGACAGAGATAGACAGACAGACAGGGAAAGTGACAGAGATAGACAGACAGACAGGGAAAGTGAAAGAGATAGACAGACAGACAGACAGGGAAAGTGAAAGAGATAGACAGACAGACAGGGAAAGTGACAGAGATAGACAGACAGACAGGGAAAGTGACAGAGATAGACAGACAGACAGGGAAAGTGACAGATAGACAGACAGACAGACAGGGAAAGTGACAGACAGACAGACAGGGAAAGTGACAGAGATAGACAGACAGACAGGGAAAGTGACAGAGATAGACAGACAGACAGGGAAAGTGACAGAGATAGACAGACAGACAGGGAAAGTGACAGAGATAGACAGACAGACAGGGAAAGTGACAGAGATAGACAGACAGACAGACATGGAAAGAGAGGGAAAGAGACAGGGAAAGAGACAGGGAAAGAGACAGGGAAAGAGACAGGGAAAGAGAGGGAAAGAGATTGAGACAGACGGAGAAAGAGACAGTCAGAGACAGGCAGGGAAAGAGACAGAGAGAGAGAGGGGGAGACAGACATTACATTTATATCTATTTGTTTTGTGGTGTTTGTGTGCAGAATACATTTTTGTTAATGCATTCTATTTTGTTAACAGCAGTTATTAACCTGGCGAAGCCGGGTAGTACAGCTAGTATACCTATAAAGAGGAAAATCAGAAAAACTGACAACTTTCCAGTGGTCTCTTAATTTTTGCCATAGCTGTAAATACTTAAAAGGGTTTTTCAGTCTACAAAAAGTATAAAAGTATCCTTAATTTTTGGGATAGGTGATGTGGTACCCCTTGTAGTAAGTTGAATGGAGCATTGTACTGTGTAATGCTAATTTATCTTTGTCAGTGCCATAGACTTTGAGTTAAATTGTGGTCAATCCCTCTTTTAAAGGGTTATTCCCCTCTTCATAAATGAATATTGTCTGATTGTACTTGTAAAAACAAGCACTTTTGCAATTTACTTCTTGTGAAAATTTTCAGCCGTTCTTGAGATATGAACGCTTTTCATTTGTTTATGGCTCGTTGCCTTGGAGACCGACCATCGCTGCTAGACAGCAAATCATGCGCTGTGATTGTATGCTATTTTTTTCATTGAGTTTGTAAACACGCTGGCCTGGACCACTGGATCTACTAATCCTATCCAGTTGTAGCATATTGCTTACAAGCCAGGCAGCAGCGGTGGTCGGTCTCCTAGGCAATGAGGTGTAAACAAAAGAAAAGTGTTCATATCTCAAGAACGGTTGCAAATTTTAACAAGCAATAAATTGCAAAAGTGCTTGTTTTTACCTACTCTTTCCAGCAATATCCATTTGTGAAGCGGAGAAAAATCCCTTTAAGTAGTCAAAAATAACATTTTATACTATTATATAATAGTACAGGTTATAATTTACTATATAGGATCCTCATGGTAACTTGTTATTAAATACTTGTGTCCTCACTTCATGGGAGGTCATAATGTCTAAGTCTCCTCCCGTTTTCTTGGTATTTCTTGGATGATTACTATCTTCGTTCCCTTCTCCACCTTGGGTGTTCCCAAGATCTGCAGGTAGGGACCTGTCTATTACCACGTTGTAGTGGAAAGTTTGCAGGGATTAGGATATCTATATATTGTGGTGTTTGGTTTACGATGAGACACTCTCGGTCGTGGCCGCTCTGACTGTGGTCTTCACGGTGAAGGACAATGAATTGCGTTTGGGGAACTAGGAATGAGGCCATGTCCTCGGAGGTGACCTGCTCCTGGTGCTGAGCTCTCTTAACCGGTTAGTGTGAATGTTTGTCTTTCAGGTTTTCAGTCCTGTTAATCTAAATATTTTTTAGCACAGATATCTAGAATGAAGGATGGAAGCTTTCAGCCAAGCAGTGTCCTCCTTCGAGACCAAAGACAAGACTTGTAGACTTTGTTTGGCCCATCTTCAAGCTCGGTCGAGCACTTTATCGTTTTTATTTAGTATTTGTGGGGATCTCTTCTCCCGAGACCTTACTGGTCAAAACCTTTGACGTGTACGTGTCAAAAGTTTTCCGAAATTGCAAGGATTTTTCCACGAAAAATACGTCTCCTGTCCATAAGATGAATGATGATCGTTAGGACCTCCACTGATCAGGAGACAGAGCTCAGAATCCATGTTATTCCTCCTTTCGGTAATGGCGCTGCCACTGTGCTCAATATATATGGGATTGACGGCTCTAGCCGAGAACATCACCAGGCTATGTTTCAGTCCCTTAGACATGAATGGTAGTAGTTGAACATGACTATCCAACCACAGGATGGAAAAAACAGCTATGTGGACCCAAATCGCTATGATTCCAGAGGTGGGTTCCTGTCATGCGATGTTCAGTTCCAAACTCTTTAGGTGCCACAGCAGTGTCAGGTTCTGTTCACACTTCAGAGCCTGACATTCAACCTGATGTCTAATAGTTGTTCAGCCAGAGCTGGACATCGGCTGTTTCATATACCCTGTTCCTACAGGAGTTAATTCCTGTTGACCTGGGGAGCTCTGCTAGTAGCTCAGGTTGGTAATTAGCAATCACAGCTATCTCATTCATATATAATATCCTGGACTTTGCTACACAGCGCCGATTATAGCTTCAGTATAGCTCCAGTGATTCAGGTCTATTTGGTGATCCAGTCTTTGGTGATCTGTAGTTGCAATTTCAAGTGGTATGGAAGTTCCCCTGTTGTGCGTTTACTTTTTTCTTTATTTTCCTGTACACACACAGTCTCTCCTTTGTGTTTGAATGCGGTTTGTACGAGTTTTTGTTCTCTCTTGTCCGTTTCTGTGGGGTTTTGTTACTGTGTTTCCAGTCCACCCCAAGGTGGGGGGAGAGGGGGAGTTCGATCAGGGCTTAGACAGGAGTCAGGGTCACGCTGGAGGCTCAGACCTGGTTACCATCAAACCTACCTTTTGAGATAAAGAACAGCGCAGGGTCTCAAGTCTGAGGGGCAGCCTAGGAGCCCCTGTTCTGTCATTTCATACCCCGTGGCAGATCCCTAGCGATCAGACATTTATTACTTAGGATGGCCATGATTATCTTTATTAGGAAAACGTGAAGCTTCAAGCCGGATTTATCGTTTGCTATGTTTTAGTACATTAAAAAGTATACAGATTCATACTGTTTTTATTTACCCATTTATACATGATTGAGGTATTTTCATGTGATGTAACTTATTTAAAATGGACTTGTCACTTGCCATTAATATGTATTTTTCTTACCTAGTAGAAATGTCGCTGTTCTCCTGATTCCGGCGATGTTTTTCTTTTGTTCCTGCGCCTCTCCATTCCTGAGATATGGCCCTCTCCTCCCTGCATATAAATATAGTCTCTTTAGCCAAGTGGGAGTGATCATCAAGAAGACTCCACCAGATAACGCCCACTTGGCTGACGAGTAGTATTACAAGCAAGGAAGAAAGGGCCATATCTCGGGAATGCAGAGGCACAGGATCAAAAGAAAAACATCGCCGGATTCAGAAGAACAGCGGCGCTTACATCGGGAAGGGGGGGGATAACATTTATGGCAAGTTTCGATTCTTTTTAAAGTGTCTCAGAGTAAAGTGTCACATATTAAGTTTATTTGTGGCAACTAATTTGGTTGCCATTCTATATTGTTATAACTGTAACACAAAGAATGGTTAAATGATGGATGAAGGATGGTTAAATGCATTTAATTATGTGCCCCCTAAATGACTTCTACATTTCTCGACTTTTTGTTATACCATGAGCAGAAATCCCCGCACTTACTTCCTTTGGCTACTATATAATAATTATTTCAATAGTGCCAACATATTCCTCAGCACTTTACAGTTCAGACGCGGCATATACAGACAATATCACACATTACAGAGTGTCACGGGGTCCTTCTCTGATATCACACAATCAACAGAGCGAGAGATGATTGAACAATCCAAAGAACATTTATTCCAAACAAGTCAGAAGGTTCATAAAATAATCCACAACAGGGTAAAATCATCCAGTAATGGGATAAATGTCCCAGGGATCAGTCACAATCTTCTAGCAGTCCTTTTCGGGGTTTCTCAACGGCTCTCTGGGGTGCTGCCTGTAGAAGCAGCTTCTCCCTCAGAGGATGAATCCGATGTGTACTCTGCTACGTGTGCAGGCAGCAGGGAGCCGGCTTCTGCGGACGCTGGTAACCACGGTAAACAGCGGGTAACCAAGAAGCCCTTCCCTTGGTTACCCGATATTTACCTTCGTTACCAGCGTCCGCCGCTCTCACACTGCCAGTACCGGCTCCCTGTTCCCTGTGCACACATAGCCACAGTACACATCGGGTTAATTACCCGATGTGTACTCTGGCTATGTTTGCACAGAGCAGGAGGCGGCACTGGCAGTGTGAGAGCGACGGACGCTGGTAACAAAGGTAAATATCGGGTAACCAAGGTAAGGGCTTCTTGGTTACCCGCTGTTTACCGTGGTTACCAGCGTCCGCAGAAGCCGGCTCCTGCTGCCTGCACATTTAGTTGTTGCTCTGTCGCTGTCACACACAGCGATCTGTGCTTCACAGCGGGACAGCAACAACTAAAAAATGGCTCAGGACATTCAGCAACAACCAGCGACCTCACAGCAGGGGCCAGGTTGTTGCTGGATGTCACACTAAGCAACATCGCTAGCAAGTTGTGCCTCAGCAGAGATGTTGCTAGCGATGTTGCTTAGTGTGACGGTACCTTTAGGGACAGAAGCCCAGCAGGGGGTGATTAACCTGCAAACAGGACAATGTACACACAAGGCAAGCAAATGGTAACTGAGCTAATTAACCTGCAGACAAGACAAGAAATACACAACTGAATGGAGCAAGGCTCCTAAAATACGAACCTACACAAAATGATACACAACCCACAATATCACACAGAGTAACACACAATTGAATAGGGTCCGACTCACAAGCTGACAAGTAATGGTTATCCGAGTAATGTTCTGCTGCGTTGAGCACACTTGGGCAATCATCAGGATCCTCGCTGGCAGATCCCTGTGTAGTCACTGACCTGTGATGTCCCAGGTGTGCGTGATGGGAGACAAGTGCGGAGACGCTGCAGGCCATGGTAAGTTGTGTAGGCCATGCAGGCTGCTCATTGTAGCACCAGCAACATGCGGCCTAACGTGTTGAAAAATGGCACCTGTGTCAGATGGGAGACACAGTTCTGCCAGTAAATCAATGAAATGCTGAGCTGGTAGACTGCGGGAGGGGGGGGGGGTTGGTTTGACATTCCCATGTGACAGCTTCTTCATTGACCTCATGCCACCACTCTGAAAGGCTATCATGATGCAGAACAAGACTGCAATGGAGTCTTTTCTCTTCAGCGATGAGGCTTGGAAACAATAATGTCCACAGTTTGGTCTGGAGAACATGTGCGCAACTCCATAAAAAGGCATTCACTAGAGAATATCACATCAGTCCTACTGCCAGTATTATGGTGTGGAGTGGTATAACATATGGTGTATGGACTCACTAGTTTTCATTCTAACAGCTCTGTGTTAAACTGATGTGGAACGAATGTTTCCAAAAAAATGGTCACAATAGCAATTTTTCAACACTATGACGCCAGCTCACATGTTGATCATGCTACTTTTGAGCAATCTGTGTAGAATAAACATTTTACCATGGCTGCAGCATCCCCAGACTTGTCTCCCATTGAACACACCTAGGCAATTGCAGAGGGAGCTGCCAGCAGAGGATCTTGATGATTTGCCCAAAGGAATTCAGTGCAGCAAAGCAATCCTCAGACAACCTGTCACGGGTGACAGTCATGTTTCTTCTGGCCATAGAAGGTCAAAGTGTTCAGATGCGCAAAATGCTCCCTAACTTTCTATTGTTCCTGCTGTCTGTATTCATTGTAATGCTCCTACTGGATTCATCTCTCCCTTTTGGACACAGCAGGAGCTCACCTTCCACCCAGCTGCTGATCATCAGCATTATCTTGGTGCTTATATACGCCTTCCTTCCTTGGACTACTGCTGGTGATTATTATTCGGTTCATTCGAGCCCTGGTTGCAAGCAGGTGGCTTGTACTCCTCTATGGTATCCTTGCTGAAAACTTTGCTGAACCCCCTACCTTAGTCATCTTATGAGAAGTACTCCATGCATTTTCCCCTTGTGTGCCCCCCCTAGTGTCTTCTATAGTTGTTTAGTGGGGTTGAAGAAGAGCTCATCCCACCAGTTCCATATTTAGGGTCCAGTTCTAGGGATACCTAGGGTCAGGTATCCGGCTCGGCACATAGGTGCGGAACCTATCTAGGATGGTGAGGGACCCTAGAGACCAGCAGTTGGATCGTTCAGGTGTCGCCATCTTCCCCTTCCCTAGACACAGGGTTTCCTTTCGCCGTTCGCTTGGTACTTCCCCGTGCCTAGCATGACACAACCATTACAAACTATATACAGAAAGCTCCCTCTAGTGGTGGCTGCAGGCAACCAGGATTTGCATTTTACTCAGGATTGATCTGCAGCAAAAAATAGAACCATGAACCCTATAAAAATGTATGATGTCGTGAATCCCCACAGAATTTAGGACTTAAAAAAAGTATATCTGATAAAAGGTGAAGATTCCCTTTAAATTTCTTGGTATGCCTCCTTCTAGAAAGGCTTATCTCTAAGCTCCTGGTTGTTTCCATGACTTTGCTGCCGGTGTGTACTTGGTGCTTTGTTCAAGATTTCCTAATCTGGGAGAGCTATGAACATTAGCTAAGAAAGTCATTTATTAATCTGGGCTCAAAGTTCGCTCTCAAAGGAGTTCTTTCAAAGACGGATTCCAACAAAAAGAAAAAAACGCCTGTTGAATCTGTAATTTACCCTCCAAAATGTCCTTTCTGAAGAATTCTACTTTAATAGAAAAAGATTGGTGGAGTAAAAAAAGGGGGGCAATAAGTTTAGAGGGGGTTTCTGGTGAGATGATGGCTCCATGTGCACACACCTGAACGAGCGCCGGTCTGCTTCATATATTTATATTGTGTATATATCGTCGCTTATCACTTGTTTTTGGCAGAAAATCAGTGTAAAAGAATCCAACAAGTCAAATATTGTCATACACGGAATGATGTCCCACAGTACATTCCCCTCATGCACTGTGTGATGTCCCACAGTACATTCCCCTCATGCACTGTGTGATGTCCCCACAGTACATTCCCCTCATACACGGAATGATGTCCCCACGGTACATTCCCCTCATACACAGTATAATGTCCCCACAGTACATTCCCCTCATACACAGTATAATGTCCCCACAGTACATTCCCCTCATACACGGAATGATGTCCCCACAGTACATTCCCCTCATACACAGTATAATGTCCCCACAGTACATTCCCCTCATACACAGTATAATGTCCCCACAGTACATTCCCCTCATACACGGAATGATGTCCCACAGTACATTCCCCTCATGCATAGTATGATGTCCCCACAGTACATTCCCCTCATACACAGTATAATGTCCCCACAGTACATTCCCCTCATACACGGAATGATGTCCCCACGGTACATTCCCCTCATACACGAAATGATGTCCCCACAGTATATTCCCCTCATACATGGTATGATGTCCCCACAGTATATTCCCCTCATACATGGTATGATGTCCCCACAGTATATTCCCCTCAAAGATGGTATGATGTCCCCACAGTACATTCCCCTCATACATGGTATGATGTCCCCACAGTACATTCCCCTCATACATGGTATGATGTCCCCACAGTACATTCCCCTCCTACACGGAATGATGTCCCCACGGTATGATGTCCCCACAGTATATTCCCCTCATACATAGTATGATGTCCCCTAGTACATTCCCCTCATACATGGTATGATGTCCCCAGAGTGAATAACCCTCACACACTGTATGATGTCCCCACAGTACATTCCCCTCATACACTGTATGATGTCCCCACAGTACATTCCCCTCATACACTGTATGATGTCCCCACAGTACATTCCCCTCATACACTGTATGATGTCCCCACAGTACATTCCCCTCATACACTGTATGATGTCCCCACAGTACATTCCCCTCATACACTGTATGATGTCCCCACAATACATTCCCCTCATATACGGTATGATGTCCCCACAGTATATTCCCCTCATACATAGTATGATGTCCCCACAGTACATTCCCCTCATACATAGTATGATGTCCCCACAGTACATTCCCCTCATACATAGTATAATGTCCCCACAGTACATTCCCCTCATACATAGTATAATGTCCCCACAGTACATTCCCCTCATACATGGTATAATGTCCCTGTTCTGTCCCCACTTAAAGGCGATTGAAGGCGCGTAGTTGTGAGATGTTGTGAGAATATTACCTTCGTTTTTCCTATAGGTGAGGCAGACATGACCAGAGCGCTCCAGAGTTAAACATGCACATGCTGAGATGAAATGGTGGTTTATTTTCTCCAAAGGTTAGGACATGCAGAGTGCAGTAGTCAAAGTACCTGGCATTGTGGTTCTCTTGTGATGCTTGTTTCTGAAGCCACTAAGGTCAGAAGACTATGCTTCCAGCAGCTCCAATAAGGGTTTTTTTTTCTCACAAACACTGTCTGGAACTGAATATGCCAGGAAGTGATGTAAGAGGATCAGCAGACACTCCCATGGGCTGGACAAAAGAAACAGAGGAGCCAAAAGGTCTGACCAGTAGATGGCAGCAGAGGCAAGCATGAAAAACATTAAATAACAGTTTTAACTAAAACAAATAGAAACAGCACACTCCCCACAGCACATTCCCCTCATACATAGTATAATGTCCCAACAGTACATTCCCTTCATACATAGTATGATGTCCCCACAGTACATTCCCGTCATACATAGTATGATGTCCCCACAGTACATTCCCCTCATACATGGTATGATGTCCCCACAGTACATTTCCTTCATACATAGTATGATGTCCCCACAGTACATTCCCGTCATACATAGTATGATGTCCCCACAGTACATTTCCTTCATACATAGTATGATGTCCCCACAGTACATTTCCTTCATACATAGTATGATGTCCCCACAGTACATTCCCGTCATACATAGTATGATGTCCCCACAGTACATTTCCTTCATACATAGTATGATGTCCCCACAGTACATTCCCTTCATACAAAGTATGATGTCCCCACAGTACATTCCCTTCATACATAGTATGATGTCCCCACAGTACATTCCCCTCAAATTATATGATATCCCCACTGTCCATTCCCCTCATACTACACAGTATGATGTCCCCACAGTACATTCTCCCCACATGCAGTATGAACACACACACAGAAGCACACACATTATGATCCCCCAGAGGAAATTTCCTCACACATCATGATCTCTCCCCCTCCCCCCCCCCACCACCACAGTATAATCCCCGTGCATTAATATTTCCTCACACACAGTATGATGCCCAACAGTACATTCCCTCCCACATACAGTATGATGTTCCCACAGTAAATTTTTCCCACACATTTATTCCCCAACAATACATTCCTCGCACGCAAAGTATGATGCCCCCAGAGTGTATTCCCAAAACTCATTATGATGCTCCTGTAAGGAGGTGGACAGGTTGCTGTCGCTTTCCTTTCTCTGAGGACCCCAATCACGTTAGTATAATGTCATGTGAATGACGTCTTGTGTAATTGTAACTAATGTGCCATGTGAACTGGGATGTGTAGTAATGTTTTCCCACAATGTGCATTATTCTGTTAGGGAGTTGAGTGCAGTAGCAGACAGTGAGCAGGGTCAGAGACAGTTTAAAGTTGGGACCAGCCCACAGTGGGAGGGGTTAGCATGTAGGGAAAGAGATGGTTCCCATCTAGATGTTAGATAGGGCCTGGTGAGTAACCAAGGCAGACTTGTGGTCTGAAAGGTCGTCCAGGCCGCATGTAGTGGGTGACCTGTCAAAAGTCGGAGAAGGGAGTCCGATACCGAGACCGTGTAATCTAAAGAAGCTGACATCTACAGAGAGTAAATGACTGTGTCAGGTTCAGAGATTGATCACATTGGAGTGACCTATTTAAAAGTGTCGTATAGACGTCAGGCCCCAAACCGCTTGTAGCTCTCAAAAAGGATGGATTAGGTCATGAGATAAAGTGGCCATCCTGGCGAGAGTTCATTAGGCGCTGAGAGCTTGAAGCCTGACTCTGGCCATATTGGCAAACTCCTTAATCCCACCTCTATGAGGAGATTCAGACTCTGAACATAGGGGAGGACAGGATGGTTTTCACAGACTGTTGTGGTACTAGGCTGAGGTGTGCTAGAAATGGCTAAACCTGTGAGAACAGGAACACCTCAGATGTGTTTGAAGACTGCATACCTGGAGATACCTTCTCACACGTTTCGACAACTCAAAGTATGTACACGCTGCCTGGGGAATATAGTTGTCTTGGAAGAAGTGTTGAATTAAACTTCTTTACTTAAGAGGAAGTGGTGCTCTCTTTGTCGATTCAGATTGACATCAAGCTCTAGCCAAATGGAGCCATCAGCGGCATGCGGCCTACATGAGCATACCGGCCCTACGACACTAATGCACACCCCCAGCTAATTCCTCAGTCTTCATGTAGCCTTCCGGGGTGCAGAGGACACAGACCTTGCCCACGACTACTGCCCCGCACCACGTTACACCCCTATAGTTTGATTCCCCCCCCCCCCTTTTAAATTTTCTCACACACAGTGTGACGCCTTCGTACTACATCCCCGCACACGTAGAATTATGCACCCATAGTACATCCCCCCCCACGCACACATTGTCCCCACAGATACTCCTGCACATTATGATGTTCCCCCACACACAGTATAATGCCCCTACACACAGTATAATGTACCTACAGCCACCCCCACACATTAAGATGTCCCCACAGATACCCGTGCACATTATGATGTTACCCACACTATAATGCCCCTTCACACAATATAATGTACCCACAACCACCCACACGCATTATGATGCCTCCACATTAGTATCCCACTTGTCCCTGTCTTGTTTCTCTTGTCATCTGTTCTGTGCTTCCACTCAGAAGACCTAAAGGATTTTCAGTCTCTGCCCAGACTGAATAGTGGAGTAGGCATTTGTTGGCACTCTGCTTTACCACTGTGTTTATATGTATCCCTGTCCTAAGATGCAGTTGGACGCTGCAGTTGGACGCTGCAGTTGGACGCTGCAGTTGGACGCTGCAGTTGGACGCTGCAGTTGGACGCTGCAGTTGGACGCTGCAGTTGGACGCTGCAGTTGGACGCTGCTTCCTGGGACGCTGCTTCCTGGGACGCTGCTTCCTGGGACGCTGCTTCCTGGGACGCTGCTTCCTGGGACGCTGCTTCCTGGGACGCTGCTTCCTGGGACGCTGCTTCCTGGGACGCTGCTTCCTGGGACGCTGCTTCCTGGGACGCTGCTTCCTGGGACGCTGCTTCCTGGGACGCTGCTTCCTGGGACGCTTCCCCAAATTTGTGACTGATCTGTTGGCTTTCGGACAATTGGGAAAAATGGATAAATAGATGCTAGACCACTCTAGAAGTACAGTCTATATAACAGTAATGCAATTGAAAAGTCATATTCAATGTTTGGCGTGCCCTGAACTGCTTAACAATTGGGCCTAGTATTGTGACGGACAATCGATTTAGAAATTAGAGGTTGTCCATGACTTTCCCATTGCTGGCCTATCCTTAGGAGAGCTCATCAATATGTGAAAGGTGGGAGTGCGACACCCGGCATACTCACCGATGAGCTGTTCTTGACCGCACAATCGCGGAGCTGCACAGCTCCGTCTACTGTATAGTGGCCGTGGTCAGGTACTGCACATCGACCCCCTATTCAAATCAATAGAGACTGGATGTGCAGTACTCAGCCTTGGCCACTAGACGGCGCTGTGCTGTGAAGTTTAGCGTTTTTTTGATTATTTTTCTTGGGGAGGACAACAAGAATTAAAGACAGGGTTGTCCAGGTAGTGCCCCTTTAAATCTGTGGCCCATCCATTTAACCACATATGAGTTTATTATTTCTTTAATAAAAGTGACGGTCAATGTTGCTGCATTTGTTGTTGATTAGATACAGATAAGATGTGTATTAGAACTTCCCCAGCAGATGGCGCTCTAACAATGGAGATTTTGAGTGGCGGCGCTGATGGCGCTGTATATTTTTTAGATGTAATAAGTTGCACGTTGACATTTTATGCGTTTCATTAATGATCTTTGCAAATTAAGAGTGAGGACATTGCCCCGTCGTCACCCCGTGCCAATGAATATTACAGAAATGACCATATTGAATATTAAATCGTGAAATTCTGATGAAAATTGGACCTTTTTATCATCGATTTGTGTTGTAGATGTATTCCGCTCATCTAAAATTGGCCCAAGTGTTATCTGCCGTGTATATTCTTTAACTGGAATTCTGTAGTGGCTCCACCCCTGTCTGATCAGACTTTCTCCCCCATGCTTTACACTGCAGCTCAGCTTTTTTTTTTTAAATTGGCTTTTTTGAAGAAGCTTAAACTTAGCAGAAAGTCAGTTCATGGTGAATGGCAAGCACGCTGACTATAAACCACGATTGTCCGAACTGCCCGTAAACATCACAGCGAGGTGGGGGGGGGGGGGGTCCTTCTTTGGAAAGTTGGATAGGCGACCTTTGACAAACTTTCATTTTTTACTATCGTAGGGCTGTAAATTTCTTTTGAAGTGGTATTTTATGGAAATTGCCCTATGATAAGACAGTTGCGACATTGCGCTGATCCCATTTATGATCATGTGGACAGTAATTCGTCCGGTACTTGGACATACCTGGCACTTGCCTCTCTAAGCAATGGTTCCTGAAAGCCCAGGATCTACTGAGTGTTTTCGCCTCTTCCTACAAAGACTAAAAAAACCCCTAATCCACTACAGTAGGAGTTGTTTCTGGTTGCAATACCGTCCTCAGCCATCGGGGGGCGATGATGAGTTGCCATCATATCTGCCAGAGATAGTGCACCCTGTCTCCCCCAAAATAATAGGTCCCCTTTATTGATGGAGAGGATTAAGTGTAATATCCCCCCTAGCCACTAGGGGGTGTGATGGATCCTTCCTAGGGCCTTCTAGCAATTCTCCGAGCTTTTATGGCTAATGTCCACTTTGGATAGTTGTCAGCCAAAACCTGCACAACTGTACATATGCTCCTAAAGATAGAGTTGACTGAGGAGCTAACAGTTGGATTAAGGCCCATAATAACAAAGGATCGGGCATATTGAAATCCATCATGTTCAATCCTTCTTTTCTATGACTTCTGCCATCAGGAGAGCAATGAGACTCACCCAAATACTTAAGTTGATCCTTCCAAAATTGGCTACCACCCCTTTAATCTAATGTATATGGACACCTTTAAATGTCTACTGTGACGAACTACCACTAGGTGTCACCAGATGCAACTAGTGACGGGGAAGTCAAACAAACTGGAGGTCAGGAGCCAGGAGGTCACGTATGGATCACAGGGATGAAGCAGAGCCAAGGTCAGAAGCCAGGAAGTCACGTAAGGTACACTGGTGGAAAGGAAAAGCCAAGGTCAGGGTACAAGCCGAAGGTCAGGAGCCAGGAAGACACGTAGGGTACCCTGGGAAAAGCGGAGCTGAGATCAGGATACAAGCCGAAGGTCAGGAGCCAGGAAGACACGTAGGGTACCCTGGGAAAAGCGGAGCTGAGATCAGGATACAAGCCGAAGGTCAGGAGCCAGGAAGACACGTAAGGTACCCTGGGGAAAAGCGGAGCTGAGATCAGGATACAAGCCGAAGGTCAGGAGCCAGGAAGACACGTAAAGTACCCTGGGGAAAAGCGGAGCTGAGATCAGGATACAAGCCGAAGGTCCGAAGCCAGGAAGACACGCAAGGTACCTTGGGGAAAAGAGGAGCTGAGATCAGGATACAAGCCGAAGGTCAGGAACCAGGAAGACACGTAAGGTACCCTGGGGAAAAGCGGAGCTGAGATCAGGATACAAGCCGAAGGTCAGGAGCCAGGAAGACATGTAAGGTACCCTGGGGAAAAGCGGAGCTGAGATCAGGATACAAGCCGAAGGTCAGGAGCCAGGAAGACACGTAAGGTACCCTGGGGAAAAGCGGAGCTGAGATCAGGATACAAGCCGAAGGTCAGGAGCCAGGAAGACACGTAAGGTACCCTGGGGAAAAGCGGAGCTGAGATCAGGATACAAGCCAAAGGTCAGCAGCCAGGAAGACTCGTAAGGTACCCTGGGGAAAAGCGGACCTGAGATCAGGATACAAGCCGAAGGTCAGAAGCCTGGGAATAATGTCAGAGTCAGGAAGATTGGGGTAACAGGTCCGAGGTAGGAGGACAAGATCAAAGCCAGAGCACTTACTGCACATAGGAGCTACGACTGGCAGCATTCTGAGTGAGGTTGCTCCCTTATGAAGCAGAGCAATCACCCAGAACGAGGCACCTCCCAACACCGCCGCAGGAATGAAGGATGGGAACCACCCGTCCACTGGCACAAAATACAAAACATAGGCTGTTTTGGAGAGCAGAGCACCACGGATAAGAACCATGACATCTACCTCTTGGTCAGTGGTGCAAGTTCATTTTTGGTTTGGGTCCCCCATTTTTTCCCATGGAGTGGCGGTTGAGCTGACTCATTGCAGCTCCATTCTAACGAGAAGAAAAGTACCTTTCTCTATGAGTCCCAGTGCTTGGACCCTCACGCAATCATTAAATCTAACCACTTTAAGGAGGCCTTGACATAAATATGAAGTTTTGGCATAAAAGCCACTGTTGTCCTGAATCCGACGATGTTTTTCTTTTGTTCCTGCGCCTCTCCATTCCGGAGATATGGCCCCTTCTTCCCTTTAGCCTTTTTAGCCAACAAGGTGTGATCCTCTACTCTTCTTTGTGGGCGTGTTTTTGACCACCACACCCACTTGGCTAAAAATGACTAGATTTATAGTCTGCAAAGAAAGGGCCGTATCTCGGGAACAGAGAGGCGCAGGAACGAGAGAAAAACATCGCCGGATTCAGGAGAACAGCGGCATTTACACCAGGGAAAAATAAAACCTATCTATGGTAAGATACTCTTTAAATATTCCAAATTTTGCCTTCAAAATATTGGTAAATACAGTAAAGCAAGTGCATGGGTTTTAATTCTACTTTTCCCTTCCCCCGAATGCTGTCCGGTTGATTTACCAAGCAATCAATTTTAATTGTGCCTTTCTCATCTCTCGACACTAATTCATAAATATTGATTTTTCCATCCCGGAGTGGACCGGTGCGCCCCCTCTGCCACCGATATCTGCCCATCACAAAGGGATTTCAAGGATCTTTCGGAGACGTGCTCCTAAAATCACTTGTCCTTGTGCAGGACGGAATCTCAGGTCTTCTCGTGAATTGAAGCCTTTCTTTTATTTCCGAGGCACAAAACGTCTCTTCTTCTTACTTATCCCCTTTGTCCTAATTTCCTTTGACAGATGAATGGGACAGGTTGGGGTTTTTCACAAAAACGGCCATGTAGGTCACTCGTCTAGAGCAATGCATCATGGGAAGAGTGGCCCTCCCTGACCACCAGTATGGGATGAAGTCATACTGGTTAGCCACTGGAAATTAAAGACAATTGGAAAAGTGATGGGGATTGTCACGATTTCTCTGTGCAGAGCATCTTGCACACTAAGAGATGTTCTGCTAAGTTTTCCTGGACTACACATCTGGCAGTGACGCGATTCCTCTGTGCAGAGCATTTTGCCTTAGGAGATGCTCTGCTATGTTTTCCTGAGGGACTGAGCTGGCAGGTTGATTGACAGCGCAGGATTCCATGCTGGTTCTGGGAAGTGCTCATTGCTCAGGTGTTTTACCTTCCTGGTAGTTGCTCAGACTTCTTTACCGAGCATTCTTGCCCAGAACCTTGCCAGTTGTATTTTCTGGTTCTGAAATTGTGCTGTTGGCCTGTGGCTCTGCTAGTGTTCTGATCTTTGTTTCCTGACCTCGGACTGTTATTTGACTCCTCTGTCTGTTCCCTGTTTCCTGTCGTGACCTCTTGCCTTTTGACCTCGGACCGGTATCTGACCACGTCTCTGCTTTCTCCCTGAATCTATTACATGCTCTCCTGGAATTCTGACCATTGGACCGTTACAAGACTACGTCTCTGTTTTATCCCTAAACCTATTACATGCTTGCCTGGAATTCTGACCCTTGGATCATTACCTGATCATGTCTCTGTCTTCTCCTTGAATCCATTACATGCTCTCCGGGAATTCTGACCCCTGGACCGTTACCTGACCAGGTCTCTGTTTTATCCCTAAACCTATTACATGCTCACCTGGAATTCTGACCCTTGGATCATTACCTGACCACGTCTCTGTCTTCTCCCTAAACCTATTACATGCTCTCCTGGAATTCTCACTGTTGGACAGTTACCTGACCACGTCTCTGTTTTATCCCTAAACCTATTACATGCTTGCCTGGAATTCTGACCCTTGGACCGTTACCTGACCATGTCTCTGTCTTCTCCCTGAATCCGTTACATGCTCTCCTGGAATTCTGACTCTTGGAACGTTACCTGACTACTCCTCTGTTCACTCCTTGTGATCATATGTGTCCTTCTGTTACCAGAACCCGGCTTTCCTGACTACTCTTCAGTCTATACGATCTGTAAGTAGTAACTAGCATCACAGGGATATTAGGTAGGATTCTGGCACAGCAAACCTCCCAAAAAAATGAAAAATTGGCTTTGGAGTGAAGAGGTTAACGAAACAGCGCCACGCTTATCAATGGGCTGTGTCTGGTATTACAGCTCAGTCCTATATAAGGTGACTATGACTGAGGTGCAATACCAGTCACAGCCTATGGATAAGAGTGGCGCTGTTACTTCGGGGAAAGAAAGCATCTGATAGGCCAGTGCCGGACAATCGTTACTAACATCTCACATAATGGAGCCAGCAGAGCACAGAGAGAATGCAGCATCTAAGAGGTTAAAGGGAAGCAAGTTCAGTTACTGCTGAGAGCTGCGTACACTAAACGGTACCGGAACAATGCGGAGTTGCTCGGATCCTTATTTTTTTGGTTGATGGAGGTTATATAAAAAAAGGAAACCGCTCGGGGTTGTGAAACTCCTGTGAGAAAGTCCATCTTCCACCAGCGAGTCTGAGATAAGTTGTGCTCTGAATGGGGTCTTAGCGCTCGGTAGCGGGGCATTGACATGCACGTACTCCACTCGCTGCAGAAAGGGAAAGGTCCGGCACTGTTGTGTGTCTATGGTGAAGAGCAGAAGAAGGTCACACACGTGGGGTAATGACCCAGATTAGTTTCAAAATATGTCTTCTCTTATGCCTATTTTGTATTGTGACGTTCCTCTGTTATTCCTCCGGGAAAAGTATAACTACTAACTGTAAATAAGGTATGTCCTGAAGTGCTCCAATCGGATTGCGGGAACCTGTCCACAGTGACATCATCATTGTATTGTGATGACAGGAGGAGGCGGAGAGGATTCTTGTTGACTGGTGGCCCCTAGCAAACAGCAATATGATGGGATGCAGGGGTGTAGGAAGATGGCGGGCGACTGGTGCAAGTGCCCCATGTGTTGGATGATGGCGTGCCAACCAACCACTTTACCTGGGTAGGGGTATTTTAGCTTCAGGTTGAGGGCCATACATTACATAGGCTTTCCTTCACCCGGGCAAAAAGTTCAATCTATAGTTCTGGGGGCAAGTAAAGTATAATTGTCAAGTTGATCGACTCCTAGACTGGCCCTCAGAGGTATTCTTGAAGGTGAGGATGTCTGAGCCGCCTTCCTGACCAGCCCTGACCTTTATACCACCCTCCCTACAGCCCCAGCGCAGGGCCAGGACAGGAGTGTGATAAAATCAAGAGAGAGAGTTTTGGTTTCCCCTGTTTGTCTATCTCACAGCACGTTCACACAGAGGTATAAGGAGAAAACAATGAGGTAAGGAGGAAAATAAGGGCAGGGAGGAAACAACAAGATGAGGAGAGAATACCACAACAACTCAAAGCACCACGCAAAATAATCAGCAGCAGGAGTGGGACACAACAGCACACAGACAAACACAGCAATAAACTATAGTCGGCATGGGAAGACAGATTCCACCCTCTTAAAAAGGCGGGAAGTAAATAGGCTTCCAACAACATGTGATCAGAGAGGTAACAAACAGGCTAGCAGAGGTTAACTCTTGCTAGCCTGAGCATTAATGAGCCCACAGTTGGCTGATGCCCGAGTCTGCCTGTGTAACTCCAGAAAAACCGCAGGGTGGACTGTCAGAATCTGTAGTGTGAACAGTGTCTGATGCCGCCATGACACTCGACGAGTTTGACAATAATCGATCTATCCAAATGTTTATAAAAATTTTTTTTTTTCCATAAGAGCTGTAATGGCTGCCACAAATACTTTTTTTTAAAGCTAGCCATAGATTTTACTTAGATTTTTCAGCCGGCAACTCTTCCTCCCAACCCTCCAAATCTGAAGCCTCAGAAGGGTGAGTATATATCTGAATGAGAAAAGGAAGAGTAAAAAAAGAGTAGGCTGTTGGATTTCAACATGCCTGATCCCTATGTTCCCAGGGAAGACTAGCTGCTGCCAGAGAGGTGTCTGACAACAACTTATCTCCCCTGGGAACAAAAGGATCGGGCATGTTGAAATCAATCAGCCTAATCCTTATTTCCTCCAAAATCAAGGATAAGTCAGGACACCCCTACACACTAAATGGTCATCCCACCATATAAATCGGCAGGTTCGGCCAATTTTATCCTCAAAGGGATACTAAAGGGCTAAACGGAAAGTAAATATAGGTGGCAATGGAGTATGTAAGGGTATCGAAAAGGGCTAAGCTGAGTAGAATAACACTGTTTTTAGGAAATCCAGACCCTTTTTTTTTTTTTTTTTATAATCCGGGACAAACCCCCAATAATTGTAATTTCGTGTAGGGTTCTGACTATCTCCGGACACAGAAGAAGACTGACCCCATCATCACACCCACCATTATTTACACTGCTTCCCCCAACATCATTAAAGGCTCTTGTGGTGCATTATCCGGCTAATGGGTTAAACATAAATACATTAGGATTACGGCTTAATCTCCATTACTTCTGGCATGTGCCGTAGACGAGGCTTTTCCTCGAAACAAAAAAAAAATCTTCTTCACAAAGACCAGGGAACCTTTCCGACGTGAAAGAAGCTGACATGTTCCAGCTCTGAGAAATCTCCTGTCATTTAGATAAATTGAAGAATAAGACACAGAGCTCAGATCCTCTCGGTTCCTCTGGAGAATAGAATGATTTATTCTGGACTAATTACATTTTTTTTCTATGGAATCTCAATGTGAAATTTTAAATTTTTAATTTGAAAATTTTGAATTCTTAATTTGAGGGATCCTGTCACGCTAGGTAACCATGGAAACCCTGTGTTTAGGGAAAGGGGAAGATGGTGACCCCTGACCAAACCTACTGCTGGTCTCTGGGGTCCCTGACCATCCTAGATAGCTTCTGCAAATATGCGCCGAGCCAGATACCTGACCCTAGGTATCCCTAGTGCTGGTTCCTGGTTCCCTCACCACCCTAGATAGGCTCTGCAGCTATGTGCCGAGCCGGATACCTGACCCTAGGTATCCCTAGTGCTGGTTCCTGGTTCCCTCACCACCCTAGATAGGCTCTGCAGCTATGTGCCGAGCCGGATACCTGACCCTAGGTATCCCTACTGCTGGTCCTTGGTGCCCCTCACCACCCTAGATAGGTTCCTCACCTATGTGCCGAGCCGGATACCTGACCCTAGGTATCCCTAGTGCTGGTCCCTGGTGTCCCTCACCACCTTAGATAGGCTCTGCAGATATGTGTCGAGCTGGATATGTGACGCCCTGGCCTACCAGGTCATCACAGGGTATTGTGCAATCTGCCCTTCTGTGCAATATCCACCTCCTCCTTGGTTATGGGTCCCCAACTAACGGTGTTGCCAACAGCAGTCAATCAAAGTCCTAGGTACACTCTGCACCACACCCACCAGACACACCAGTGGACGGCCTGAGTGGAATAGGGTCGCCCACTTGGGGGGTTGGTTAAGGGGAGGTCAGGAGTGTCAGGAGCAGTGCAGTTGGAGTTAGGGAGTTGAAGTAGGAGGTTGAAGTCAGGAGCCGGGCTCCTTGGAAGTAACTAGGTGACAGACGGTGGTCTGGACCTAGTAGGAGCTGGACACCCAGTCGTAGGGGATCGTGGCAAGGGGCACAGAACTGTCGAGGAGGACAGCCGGCGGCCTTGCACCATCACCGGGCTGGGACCAGGGCACGGTGGGGTACGTGGACCCTAGGTCAGGGAGTAGCTTCAGTCAACCTGAAAATTTACCCGATGAGAACGAAGCCTTCAAGATCCGTTCTCCACCCGCTCCAAAATCAGGGAACTAGCGCAACGAGGGGGATAGGACTTTCCACAAATACCGTCCACAAAATCCCAAGCGTGAATGACTCGCCCACCCCAGGGCTATGGGACACCCGGCGCCGGGCCGGACTAGTCCGGTGGTAGTCAGTGGTGGCTGGGCCCGGCTCCGTGGCCCTGGTGGGTGTCAGTATAATATGTGGCTGATGACTTTAAGTTTGTGTTCGTGACGCCACCTGTGGTATGCGGCTAATAAGCCGCCGCTGCTGTGTGAGGCCTCCGGGATGATGTGATGGCAGCTATGGTGGTACTGCTCCCCACAGGTGGAGCAATGCCCGGGGCACAGTTGGTGCTTGTGAATGTCTATGCAGCGGAAATAACAGAGACCACTTCAAGGGTGCAGTTCAAGTTCTTTACTCACAGTTCTTGTCACAGCTGTAGGGACCCTCAGACTGCTGGGACCACTGTCAGGGACCTCCGCCGTTTCTGGGTGATTCAGAGAGTAAAAGCCGGTGCCCTCCTCTTAGTGTCTCTTTCTTCTGCTGTCTCCCTTAGCCTTGCCTTTGTTAGGATGGACCTGGCTTGGCCTCCACTACAGCCTCCAGGCTGGGGGGTCACCTGTCGGCTGATTACCCCTTTTTTGAAGGTCTGCTATGGGTTCTGGCCCTGGGAGTTTACAACGTCCCTGGGCCTCGGTTTTTACTGTTTGGAGATTGTCTTTGCACTCCTCCAGTCTCTAGGGACCGTCCCCTGTCGCAGCTTAATCACTCCACCAATGTTAATGTGGAACAGGCCACCGCAGCCTGCAACTACCCGTGGCGCCTCTAGGCCCTCTCTTCGGTACCTATCAAGGACTGCTCGTGGTACCTCCAGGACTACCCGCGGCCCTGCGACTCCTTCTGTTCCTACGTGGTGTCACCTGGACCTCTGGGTCCCAGGGTCTTCACCAGGAAGCGTCTCCTTCAGTTCCTCTGCTCCTGTCTGACTTGGAGCTTTCTTTCCTTCTTTCTTTCTTTCTTTTCTTTCTCCTCCTTGCCTGCCTCCAGCAGGCCTCCTCCTCCCTCCTTTCTCTCATTCTTCTTCTCCAACTACATGCTGGCTCCTCACTCTTTCACTCCCTGAGGTAAACTGAAACTAACTTGACCTTCCTTTCTCTATCTGCTCTCTGGTGGCTCCTCCCACCTCCCCAGTTGCTAAGCTACCACCCTATGGAAGCAGGGATGGGTCTTACAGCCCCTCTCAGCATGCAGCATGGGAGGGTTGCCTGCCACTTTCCCTGGTCCCAGTATGTACCTAACAATGGGTGTAGTGTGGATTTACCAGGGGACCGGAGTTCACTCTCTTCCTCCCCCAGAATGGGGCATCACACCGCTGATGGGGTGCAATGACCTGTGGCGACGGAAGCCTCAGGGGCGCCACATGAACCCTGAGCGCAAGCTCCCACAGTTAGCCATACTGGGGAGCGGGACTCGGCTAGTTCCACACTACCGAGACCGACAAAAAAGTAACTTAGTGCCAGGAGGCAGGTCACAGATGAAAAGGCAACACCATCGGGGGACGGGACCCGAACTAGTTCCCCTCAGCGGCCGCGGTGTCCAGAACTTTGGTGTCAGCTTTATGGACTGAGTGAGTACAGAAGTGGCCCCTGTGCTCCCCACGGCACCCCCCAAAGCCATCACCGAGTCCCGGGGCATCCCCCCCTACCCGTGGAGGGTCCTAACACCTGGCTGCCCCATTCCATTGCGCCCGGGAACTCCCAACTGCAGCGGTGGTACTCCCAAAATTACCACAAACCACGGGTGGTGTCACGAACTCTAAAACATCCCCTGTAAATAATCCCCCTTCATTTGAGTGGCCGTACGACCCCCGGACCCAGAGTCCCTCGAGCCACTGAGAATCCGGATCCGAGCAGCTTGGCTGCTGGCACGGGGGTGACACAGATACCTGACCCTAGGTAGCTCTAGTGCTGGTCCCTGGGGCCCTCACCACCCTAAATAGGTTCCGCAGCTATGCGCCGAGCTGGATACCTGACCCTTGGTATCCCTAGTGCTGAGCCTTAAATAGGCAACAAATGGGATGAGCTCTTCGTCAACCCCACTAAACAACTTTAGAAGACACAAGGAAGACACACATGGGGAAAAGCATGAATTATCTACAGATGCCCCAGGTAGAAGTTCAGCAAATTTTTCAGCAATGATGGCACAGAGGAGTTCAAGCCACCTGCTTGCACCCAGAACTTGAATGAACTGAATACTATCACCAGCACCAGTCCAAGAAAGAAAGGGGTATTTAAGCACCAAGAGCATACTGATTATGAGCAGCTAGGTGGACGTCGAGCTCCTGCTGGGTCCAAAAGGAGAAAGATGAATCCAGCAGGAAAGCTACCTATACCAATGAATTCTGACATCAGTTACAACGGAAAGTCAGGGAGCATTTTGTGCAGCCAAACGCTGTGACCTTCTATGGCCAGAAACCACATGTCTATCACCGTGACACACCCGTGACATTTCCACAGTCTAATTTTTTTTGGGTGAACTTGATACTGCTGTCATACAGGACCTGCCTTGGCACCAAATCCAGGTAGTGCAAATCAAATGTCGTTTATCATCGGAATCATGGAGTTCATGGTGGTTTTTAACCGTTGTCATTAAATCCACCATTACTCATTCTTTCCCTGCCAACCCACCACATATTTAGCTACCCTTCCCCCATGACCTGGAGCAAAATTTCCAGCCTCCATCTCCAGGATCCCTTCATGGCTCCATACTGTTCTAGCATGACTCTCTGGGGAGTATTTTCATCCAGTTCCCCCAATGGCCCATGGATTCCCACCTAACCAAATTGAGGCAGATGGAGTTACATTTGGGCTCCACATAGCCTCCTTTCCATCTGTGCCCATCTTTTTAGGCAGGCACGAAAGCATGGAGGTCCCCTTACAAGGCCCCACGACGTCATGGAGCGACGCATGCTATGATGTTACATGAGGCCTTGTGGACTTGTTTTGATGTCGTGGAGTATGTTAGCACCAGAAATACCAAGTACAGAAGGGAAAAACGGGATGCCATAGAGGACCTACCTGGGTGCCAGATCCAGGTAGTGTAAATCAAATGTCATCGATGATCGGAATCGTGACATTCATAGTGGGTTTTCACCCTTGTACTTCTTAAACCCACCATTACGCATTCTTTCCCTGCCAACCCACCACCATATTTAGCTACCCTTCCCCATGACCTGGAGGAAAACTTTGACCCTCCATCTCCAGGATCCCTTCATGACTCCATACTGTCCTATCCTGACTCCCTGGGGAGTATTTTCATCCAATTCCACCAATGGGCCATGGATTCTCACCAAACCAAATTGAGGCAGATGGAGTGACTTTTGGGCTCCATATAGCCTCTGTTCCGTCAGTGTCCATCAAATGTCATTGGTCATTAGAATCGTGGTGGTGATGGTTTGTTTTTTCACCTGTCCTTCTTCTTAAATCCACCATTACTCATTCTTTCCCTACCCACCCACCACCATGTTTAGCATCCCTTCTGCCATGACCTGGAGCTTCCATCTCTAGGATCCTTTCATGACTCCATACTATCCTAGCCTGACTCCCTGGGGGAGTATTGTCACCCGATTCAACCATTCCGTCATGGACTCTAACCATACCAATGGCCTATCTAAGTAGGTCCTATCAATGCCGGTATGAGTTTCCGCGCTCGATCTGATAAGCTGACTTCTTCAGTCCTCTTCCTAGATCTAATTTAGTCTTTGACCAAAAAAAGGAAGCAGCAAAAAGAGCACATCTATTCCCCCCCCCCTCGTATTCTACATAACTCTGTACTGATATATTTGTCTAATACTGTATGAAGAATGCATGGTGCATACATGGCAAGGAAACCGGGAAGGTAAGCGGAGGGGGCTTTGAACAATCCAAAATAACAATTGTGAGGAACCGTTTCCTCCGAGTTTTGAAATGCTCTCGCAAGTTTCCTGTGGTTGCAAATTGTTCACAGCTTTACAAAATATACAGCATTTCCTATAAGGCTGCCTTAATGGTAAAGCTGGCAGCGGCACGGTTTCTTCGAGACGTATGGTTCTAAGAGAGTCATTTTGGCAGCCTTCCCGTCAGAAATGTAGAGACGCCCGGAGAGGAAGACGCTCATGGGGGGGGGTGAGTATGAAGCATTTGTCTCTGTTTTTAATAATGCACACGTCCCGGGCCCTAAATCTGTTTTGGGGGGCCCCCATCTACCATGCATCATTTATTATACTGGGTCCTATGCGCAAACGAGGGGTGGGGGGGGTCTTTAGGTCTCAGGTGCAACTGTTATCTCTGCACCCCCTATAGCTACGCCCCGGCACGTAGCCCTAAATAGGCAGGTAACGCACACCCACCAGTTCCTCTTCACTTTTCTTCCTTTGTGGTTTGGCCGTAATGAGTTTGCAGCCTGCTTGGTGTCTTATGATTAGACCGTTATGCTATTATTATTGCTTTTTTTAGGTTATTGATACCGGTAGTCACACTTTTGGTTTTTAGGTGGCATTTAGTTTTATGGGGGGGGGGGGGATGTTGTGCTTTTGGTTTCTAAAAAGAAAAGTTTTTGCTACTGGTACTTAGCTGTACAACAAGGATATTCCAATCAATGACCTCTATAGTGTCCATTGGAGGTGACACCTTCCTTATTATGACTATGTGCCGCCTCGGCGCAGACCGGGGTGCTCTGATCCGGGGTGGTCGTGGCTCGAGGGGTCCGGACCCGGGCTCGGCAAACACTCAGATCCTTGAAAGGAGATTATTTACAGGGGAGAAGTTCGTGACACCACCTGCGGGTTGCGGTAATGGGAGTACCGCCGCTGCTGGAAGGAGTACCGGGGCAGATGGTGGGAAGCAGCAAGGTGTCAGTCCCTCCGCAGGTAGGGAAGGCCCCGGCCTCTGGGGATAGTTGGTGAGATGGTTGGGGGTGCAGGGGAGCCAGGTTACTCACTGCGGGTAGTCGTGGTGCAGGATGAGGATTATAAATCAAACACTCACACTGAAGATAAACCAAATTCTCTGTGCCTCACAGTCTCTACGGGGGGTGCCCGTCCAGGTGCCCGCTCCCACCGGTGTCACTGTGTAATCCGGAGCCGCCTCTGTGCACAAGTTAGTCCTCTGTGTGGCCCCTTGGCTTGAAGCTGTTGGGGCCACGCTCACTATATTTTTAGTGTTTTAGTGTAGCTGTGCTCTTGATGGCTGGCACTTGGGATTTTAGTGGGCCGCGTTACTGGAAAGCCCTATCCCCCGCGGTGTGCTGACGCCTTCAATCTCTGAGCTCCTAGGGAAGTTCATAAAAGACACTCTCCCTCCCAGGTTAATTATTAGGACGATGAACTGGCTCTGATCTAGGGTCCTGTACCCCGTCGTGCTCGGTACCGGTCAGTTCTTTTGGATGTCTGATGCAGATAGTCCTCCAAGACTATGTCCGTCGCACCCTTCCAATGTCGCTGCCACTGGTCCCTGACTACCGTCTGCGACCCAACCTCGGTCTAGCTCCCTGGGAGCTACTACTCCCCAGCTCCTCATTCTCTGACGGCTCTCACTCCACTCTCCCTGAAACTCTCCTTCCCTCCCACCAGTCTGCCTGACCCCTAGGTGGGTGGCCTTATTTCACTTATCCAACCCACTGGTGTGTCTGACAGGACAGGATCTGAGGTGTGATTGGGATTTGTGCTGATGTTAGTGACACCGCCTTCCTGGAACCATGGGGGTAGGCCCTGCACCCTGAGTAAGGTTTGCAGTACCTTGTGTCACCCTGATATACTCAGGGGTGCCACATCTACCATTTATCAGCCAAACTCCGGCCCCTTTTGATGTCAAATGGTGGTCACAGGGCATCCATTATTCGAATACTCTACAGAGAGGTCTTGTATTTTTATGAATGGAATACCCCTTTAAATAGTCAGTATCTCCATCATATAGCTGCTCTGACTTAGGTTGTCACCATACTCCTTCCGTATGGCTGGTCTTATAGAAAAATTAGTCTATGGGCAGCAATCAAAGTGATATTTACCCACTGCTTTCCATTTTTTTACCCCAAATAACATACCTGAATACCGCCATATGGTGCCAAGGTCATACTGCATTATACAGCACATATAAACCTACCATAGCTCCCAAATAACATATTGACTCAATAATGTTCCCTTTAAAAAGTCCACAAAATACTACCATATGATTCTCACATAATTCCTAAATAATACCGCTATACATTGATAATATTATAACCCCCCGTTATATAAATATTTATCAGGGACCAATAATCCTAGAAGAGATGGCGCCATTCCCTTCTGACCAGAAAACGGGGGTATATTGAAGTAAATCTACATTTGGAGGGAGGTGCTCTTACTAGTCACTGGTGCGCCCTCTCCGCTTTATACGGTATCATTGCTGGCAGTCATGTTTTTGGGTTTTTTTTTGTTTGTTTTTTTTATTATGTTGCGCCAGTATTATGTTGGCACTGTATGGCGGTATGCATTATTTGTAACAGTAAACCTATAAGACTCTTTATCTGAGATCTGCTTCATCTCTCTACTTGGAAATGTCTCTTGTTTCTCCGGCTGATCCGCGGAACGTTCCATTGTATAAACCATCAGAGGATGAGATTTATAGAGATTGTAAAAACTGGAACATAAGAACTAGATCCCAGATTACAATCGCTGGGCGCAGAAAGCCATATTTGGTGCTGGACTCTCAGGCGTTACTCCGGCGGGGAAGGCAGCGAGAGCTTTTACGTTCACTACATGTATCCTGACACTTCCAAGACCCAATACAAAATCTGTAACAGGGCCCCCCTATTTACTATGCCAATTACATTACTCGTAGAGGGGGCTATAGGTTCCCCCTAAGGCACAGGACTACTGCTACCACTACAACAGCTTTACCT
Organism: Anomaloglossus baeobatrachus; assembly: GCF_048569485.1. NCBI lineage: Eukaryota > Metazoa > Chordata > Amphibia > Anura > Aromobatidae > Anomaloglossus > Anomaloglossus baeobatrachus. The sequence goes on from NC_134356.1 coordinate 29,444,451, forward strand.
CTAAACTATCATTTCATTTGAAGAAAATCAACTATTGAAATGGCTGATAACAGGGAATAATAGATTTCATTTAAAGGCACAGTATGTGGATACATAATGTGCAGAGATGCCATGGTAGGAGTGGTAAGATATGCTATGCATTTGCCCAGCAGTAGGGGGTGACATTGGGCCACTTACCTTGAGGGATGAACACCAACAAAGAATCTTCTAGCTGTGTGCATAGTTCTCCCCTAATTGTCATGCTCTCTTGTGCTCTCCAGCTCACTTTTTAGCCCTTTTCCCAATCTCGGGCGCCCCTTTTTCCCGATCTCGGGCGCCCCTTTTTCCCCGATCTCGAGCGCCCCTCTTTCCTCATCTCGGGCACCCCTTTTTCCCGATCTCGGGCGCCCCTTTTTCCTCATCTCGGGCGCCCCTTTTTCCTCATCTCGGGCGCCTCTTTTTCCTCATTTCGGGTGCCCCTTGTTCCCCCCATCTTGGGTGGCCCCTTTTTCCCCCCCATCTCTGGTGGCCCCTTTTTCCCCCCCATCTCTGGTGGCCCCTTTTTCCCCCCCATCTCTGGTGGCCCCTTTTTCCCCCCCATCTCTGGTGGCCCCTTTTTCCCCCCCTTCCCCCCCCCATCTCTGGTGGCCCCTTTTCCCCCCCCATCTCTGGTGGCCCCTTTTCCCCCCCATCTCTGGCGGCCCCTTCCCCCCCCCATCTCTGGCGGCCCCTTCCCCCCCCCTGTCTCTGGCGGCCCCTCCCCCCGTCTCTGGCAGCCCCTCCCCCTCCCCCCATCTCTGGTGGCCCCTCCCCCCCATCTCTGGCGGCCCCTTTTTTCCCCATTTCGGGCGCCCCTTTTTCCCCATCTCGGGTGCCCCTTTTTCCCGATTTTGGGGCGGCCCCTTTTTTTCCGATCTCGGGCGGTCCCTCTCTTGTTTCTGATCTTGGGCGCCCCATTTCCCGATCTCAAGCATCCCCTTCTCTCCTTCTCCCATCTTGCGCACCCCCTTCTCTCCTTCTCCCATCTTGCGCTCCCCCTTCTTTCATTCCATCATCTCTCGCGCCCCCCTTCTTTCCTTCCCCCATCTCGCTCGCCCACCCATAATCATGATTATTGTTATACAATGTGTCCGTAAAAAAATATTGTCTGTCTGTGATTATTTGCTAAGCTGTCCAGCAACAATAAAGTCAAGTAGGCGACCCTGCTCCTGTGTGGAAATTTGACAGGTTTTCCTTAGAGATTACAGCTAATCACTTGGGATCCCAACACTGACTCATGGTGTAAGCCACGATTGGGGCCCCAAGTCATAACGGCTCGGACGCGATTGCAAAAAATGGCCATCAATCAATGTATGATCTCATTATAATATTACACTTCGGTCCATGGGACGAGGCCGTATATAATGTATGCAGCCATATTTTTACACATCATTTGGATTGTTTTTTTCTTATGAGGTTTATAGGGTAATTGTATATATCCGGCCTGTAAATCCATCATACTGTCACATTACAGGAGAAACGTCACATCTCCAGGCGCCTAATTCATCTGTAATTAGATTCACACGACTGTTAATAATGCGGTATATTGTTATTATGCTACGGCAGGGAGTTGAAACTTGGCCTGTAATAACCAATCAGAGCCTGAGTTGTGTGACGGTGGAGGGGGCGCCATACATGAGGCGCGAGAACCTCAGATAGTCTTTTCTTTCCAGAGTCCTATCCTTATTTGCACTTTGGTAAAATGTCGGCCATTACTGCCTCAGATTAACCAAAGTGGTACTAAGAGGTTACAAGGGGGAAAAAACCTGCCTTTATTGTGTGACGCCCTGGTGCCACTGGCTATGAGGCAGATGGTGGTCTTCGTCAGCAGGAGATGGGAAGACGGCTCGGCAGAACAGAGGTGGACCGGGACAGGGTTGTAGCCCGCCGGTACTGACTCTGGGAACCGACCCGGAAACTGTGCACATAGGGGGGTACTCGGACCCTGAAGCCAGGACCAGAACCTACTGGAACTGGTTAATTATCTGATTGAGGCCAGGACTAGAGGTCCTGTCCCACCCAAAGTCCCTCATAGAAGACAACAGCCCACCGTTTAGGGATAAGAGATCACCGCCAAGGCCCATAGATCCGATGGGCCAGCGTCTGCGGGCACGGCTCATTAGGCCACATCCAGCCAGGAGCGGACTCCTGAGTTTCACACTAGGAACGTCCACCTTACACAAAGCAGTGCAGGAAAAGGATAGAGACCACCAGCCGGGTGGGGGACCCCGAACGCAACTGGCCGCGGCACTGGCCACCATCACCTTGGTTTACCAGAGACTTGTGTGAGTTACCAATCGTGAGTACTCCAGCAACCCCTGTGGTCGCCATCCCCTGCACCGAGCCACCGGATCCCGGGGCTACCATCCCTGCCCACGGAGGGGTTAACAACTTGCTTGACAACATCTCCCCCGAGTGCCCCAAAACAGCAGCGGTGGTGTACCACTTCACCACACACCGTCGGTGGCGTCACAAACTTACTACGGCCTAGCCCGTACATCTACGTCCCCCCATTTATTCGGTGTGTCCGCGAGACCCCCGGGTCCGGAGACCCTCGAGCCACCACCCCAGTAGGCCCGGACCCGAGCAGCGCCGGCTGCTGGCACGGGGTCAGCACACCCGCCAAAAGCAACCAATCACAGCGCAGCTTTCATTTTTAAAACAGCTCTGGTAAAATGAAAGCTGCGTTGCAATTGGTTGCTAGGCGTAACTAGGACAGTTTTAATAAATCTACCTCATGGTGCTACCCGGCAACTTAGGCCGACGATCACTATGGGGTCATGTTTTGTCCGCTAGGGCATCACAACCGTGACATGTAGGCTGTAAAAAGTCAGGCCTAGTTGGATTTTTTTGTAACATACTTGTTGCTGTACCCCAGGGGTCTTAATACAACCATGTTCACCTCCATTACGCAGTGCCACATAGTGATCTTGGCCAAATGACCTTTGTCGTGACCAAAGTTGCCGAGTAGCCCCCAATGTTGAAGGGGTAGTACAAGATTAGAAAAAATGTCTGCCTTCTTATAGAAACAGCGCCACACCTGTCCATGTTTGTTTTTGGTATTGCAATTTGGCTCTTTTGAAGTGAATCAGCCAATCTGCAATACTCCACACAACCTGAAGAAATCGGTGGCGCTGTTTGTTTTCCCTTTTTTTTTTTTTTTTTTTGCTTCAAAACGGTACCAAAATTCCAAAATTTAGTACTGGGCAGTCAACCCTAAGGAAGGTCGTGGGCAGAAAGACTATCCAGTGCATGCTGGGAGTTGTAGTTTGGGGATTGGTAATCTATGGAGAAGTCTGCAATATAAGGGGCACTGAACATTCCCATCTGAGACCGCTATGAGATATTGAGCTATGCCAAAAGTGTCCTATAGATGCAGATCCCATCGCTGGGACCCCGTCTACCTTTAAAGGGGTTTCCCCAACAATAAAGTTCATTTTAATCAATAGATCTTGGAATAATACTAATTTCCACAATTGGATGTGATTTAAAAAAAATGTTCCTGTGCCGAGATCTTATGTGTGTCCCTGCTGTGTACTGTGTAATGGCTGTGTCTGACCGTACAAGGATATGGTCAGATCATACCTCAGCTTCTGGGCTGAGGAGGGAGAAACAAAAGTATACCAACATTACAGTACGGGATCACAAGTTATTCATTCTTTGAGGTAAAACATTTTTTTAAAAAAACAGGCAGGGAAATGTTTTACCTCACAAAAAGAATCAGCTATTATCCTGTGTCGTAATGTCTATATACTGTCTTGCATCCTCCCCTGCCTAGGAGATGTGGTATGATCAGCGTACAGTCAGACACAGTCATTACACAGTAGGGGCACATATATAAGATTATCTCAGCGCAGGAACATTTTTTTTTTTAACACATCCAATTGTGAAACATATTATAATTCCAAGACCTATTGATGTAAATTAACTTTAAAATGAACTTTTGTAGGAATACCCCTTTAAGAAGGAGGCCCTAGCGTATGTTCTCATGTTACACAGAGTAAACTGCGCATGCTCAGCTCTCTCCATTCATGTCCATGGAAGCACAAGGGCACTGATCAATTTTCTGTGCACCCCCCCCCCTCCCATAAATATTAATGGAGAGAGCTATGCATTTAGGGCCAGGTTCTCAGGTAGTTGGGGTCCCATCGCTGTTAATATGCCATAAATCTCCCATAGAAATTAATGGAGAGAGCTATGGATTTGGGACCAGGTTCTCAGATAGTTGGCATCCCATTTCTGTCATCATGCAATAAATGTCCCAATGGGAGAACCCCTTTAACGTGCCAAAATGAAAAATCGCCAGGTCCCTTAAAGGGGTTGTCCAGGCTACGTGACTGCAAACTTCTGAATCGTGACAACGTGTGGTGCGAGTGGGTTCGAACTGATGGGTACATAACCGCATGTATACAATTTACATACACCTATCAAATGGTAAAAACACTCTCTATACAAGGGGTGTGTACATCTACGGCACATGACACTAAGGGGTTAAATAATCCATTTTTGTAAAAAAGGGTCCCCCTATTGATAACCAAATCACAGGGTGCCCTAATACTTTGACAATCAATGATCAGTGGTGAATACTTTGAGGTGTTCAATTCTTCTGCAGCTCCCCCGCAGGAGACATGAGGTATTACACAGTACACATTAAAATCAATATGCTGTATACATAATGCATGAAAATGCTTTTTATAATATATGAGGACCCTGGATAGAGTACTTCATCTCTCCAGGGAAAGTACTTTTCAGCCATAGTAAATAATCCACATTGAATGTTCTGTGCATCAGGACACCCTCTGATATTATCATTATTTATTATTATAGCGCCATTTATTCCATGGCGCTTTATATGTGAAAGGAGGCATAATTAGGCTAGATAGAAGAGGCCGGGGAATAGCGCAGGGACAGGTGGATTAGGGTGGATTGTAGGGGTGTGAGAGTATTAGAGAGGAGGCCACAAAGTAGCAGGTTGCAGTAGTCCAGGCGGGAGATGATGAGGGCATGCACTAGTGTTTTTGCAGATTCTTGGTCAAGGAATGTACGGATCCGGGAAATATTTTTGAGTTTGAGTCTACAGGAGGTGGAAAGGGCTCGGATGTGTGGCTTGAAGGATAGAGCAGAGTCGAGGGTTGCCCCCAGCCAGTGAGCACATTATACACTTCAGCATGAATTGTTGACTATGGCTAAAAAATACTTACCCTGGGCTAATTAATTCAGGGTCCTCACCTAATTAATTCAGGGTCCTCACCTATTATTAAAATTTTATTAGGTACTGTGTAATACCTCAATACTCCTGCGGAGGAGCTGCAGGGAAATTGAACACTTTCAGCCAGACATCACAGATCAGCCATTGTTCCAATCGCTGGTCATGTGTGATCAGTGGGGAAACCTGGCAGCAAGTGTTATATTTCCCCGCAGGAGAAATGAGGTATTATACAGCACCCATTAACGTACAAAAAGACTTTTTATAATAGATGAGACTCTGAATTAAGGACTCCACCTCTCAAAGGTAAGTATTATGTTTCTCCAAAAATAATATGGTTTTCTATTATTTTTGGCCCCGAAAAATAAGCTAGGCTTATTTTCGAGGTAGAGCTTATTTTTTTGGGAAATACAGGTTGAGATTAAGTTTAAACCCCAAAAAAGGGGGCCCCGGAAATATGCGTCGCTCCTAGGTCCTCTTGGGATCCGCAGCTGGCGCTCCCAGCAGGTTCTTGTGTGCTCTACAACGGTGGTCCTCTGCTTCTGGCCGACAGCGCTGTGAAGCATGAGGACCTGCAATGGAACACATGGAGGATCTGAGGTGGAATGCACAGTGTCCCAGGTCCCCCGAGCAGTACGGTATCACCGAATGTGTGTGTGTGTGTTCCACCGCAGGTCCTTGATGCGTTCCAATGCAGGTCCTCGCATTCCATAGTGTCCCTTTCAGGGTGTATCTCTCACTCACTCTCTCACACTCACTCTCACACTCACTCTCACACTCACTCTCTCACACACACTCTCTCTCTCTCCTTCGCTCCCTCTCTCACACACTCAAATTCAAATTCAAATATGCTTTATTGGCAGGACCAAAATACAATTAGTGTTGCCAAAGCAAGAGAAATCAGTAAGTGTGGTGGGAGGGGATCAGGGTTATGGGGAGTTGGGGGGCACAATTTGGGCTCTGACAGTCCATTTAGGGGTCTTAGGTTCCCCTCAGCTTATGACATGTGGTGACATATTGGGCGGCGATCTCCACCATTGATTCCTCTTCCCCCAGTAGGAAGCGGAGTTTCATGTCCTCATCCATGGATGGAAAGCCCGGGCTATGGGTGGTAAATTTCTGGAAGTGGGAGCCCCTCACTGCTGAGTATTTGTCACAGTGCAGTAGGAAATGCGTTTCGTCCTCCAGAGCCCCCTGCTGGCAGTGCTGGCACAGTCTGTTCTCTCGCGGCTTGTATGTCTGTCGGTGCCGCCCTGTTTCCACCTCTAGGCTGTGGGCACTCAGTCTGTACAGGCTCAGGGTCTGCCTGTCTTTGGGGTGGCGTAGCCTTTCCAGATATGGGGCCAGAGTGTAGTCCCTCCGCAGTGACCGGTAGATGGTGAGTTTCTGGGAGTTCTCTAATTCACTCTTCCAGTCCTCTATGTATTGCATCTTGCAGCTCTCTGAGATCTCTTTTATTTGGGCTTTTGTCAGGGGGTGTTGCTGACTTTGGCTGGACTGGCTGCCGGGGTTCCTGGCTTGCTCTGGGCTCCGGCTCAGCAGGGCTTTATGATGGTAGGAGCTGGGGTTGCTGTTCTGTGTGTGTGCCTGGTGTGATAGCGCCCTCTTGTGTATAGTGAACCATAAGGGGAATCGGCCCAGCTCTGCCCTACAGGCTATGTTTGAGGTGCTGCGATGGACTTGGAGGAGATATTTACAGAACTCCATGTGGAAGACTTCGGTAGGGCTGGAATCCCACTTTGTGTGGTCTGGGTAGGTCACTGGGCCCCATACCTCGCTGCCATATAGCAGTATAGGGGTGATGACGCTGTCAAATATCTTGAGCCAGACTCTCACAGGTGGTTTGAGGTGGTACAGTTGTCTTCTGATGGCATAGAAGGTTCTGCATGCTTTTCCTTTCAGGGCTTCTGCTGCTTGCTTGAGGCTCCCGTTATTGCTTAGCTCCAGACCGAGGTAGGTGTAGCTGCTGGTTTTCTCCAGCGTGGAGCCATTTAATGTGAAGGAGGGAGTGTTTATTTTGTTCTGGTTCCTCTTCTGAAACACCATGACTTTTGGTCTTCTTTTGGTTGATGGGAAGCGCCCATGTGGTGCTGAATGTTTCCAGTACTGCCAGGCTATCTTGGAGGCCTCTTTCAGTTGGGGAGAGTAGCAGGAGGTCATCTGCGTACAGCAGGAACTTCACCTCTCGGTCATGCAGACTGAGGCCTGGAGTGGGGGAGGACTCTAGAGCTGTTGCTAGTCCATTTATATAGATGTTGAATAGAGTTGGACTCAGGCTGCAGCCCTGTCTGACCCCACGGCCCTGTCGGAAGAAAGCCGTCCTCTTTCCGTTCACCTTTACGCTGCACCGGTTCTCAGTGTATGAGCTCTTGATCACGTCGTAGGTTCTGCCACCTATTCCGCTCTCCAGGAGTTTCAGGAACAGGCCTGGATGCCACACTGAGTCAAAGGCCTTTTTGAAGTCCACGAAACATGCAAATATTTTCCCCTGTTTTTTGTCGTGGACGTGAGTCTTGATGAGGCTTTGCAGGGTGTAAATGTGGTCCGTGGTGCGGTGGTTTGGCATGAACCCAGCTTGGCTTCTGCTGAGGACGTCACCCTGGGTGAGGAAGGCGATAATCCTTTTATTAATGATGCTGTTAAACAGTTTTCCCAGAATGCTGTTGACACAGATCCCTCTGTAGTTTCTCACTCTCTCTCACTCTCTCCCTTTCTCTCTCACACTGTCTCTCTCTCACACTGTCTCTCTCTCTCACACTGTCTCTCTCTCTCTCTCTCACACACTGTCTCTCTCTCTCTCACACTGTCTCTCTCTCTCTCTCACACTGTCTCTCTCTCTCTCTCACACTGTCTCTCTCTCTCTCTCACACTGTCTCTCTCTCTCTCTCACACTGTATCTCTCTCTCTCACGGTGTCTCTCTCTCTCTCGCGGTGTCTCTGTCGCGGGCGGGGAGGGCGCTGCGCTCACCACGCTCGGGTCCGGCGCTGGTACTACTGCTGCTTGGTGGCTCGAGCGGTGGGCCGGATCCGGGAACTCGAGCGGCGCTCCTCGCCCGTGAGTGAAAGGGGTGTTTTGTTGGTGTTTGGGATGTCGGTTTGTGACGCCACCCACGGTGTGTGGTGAGGTTGGGGCACCACCGCTGCTCTGTACGGGGATCCCGGGAGCGATGACAGGGAGCAGCTGGGATGTTTCTCTCGCCTCCGTGGGTAGGGGGATTTTGGTAGTCCCGGGGCCCGGAGTTGTGGGCTGTAAGGTGGGTTGCGGGGCCTGGCCAGGTGCAGGGTTGCGGGGCAGCGCAGTGCCAGACGGCACGGTGGTATTTACTCAGCCAGTAACGCACACTGAGTCTCTGGTAAAACAAACGGCTGGATGGACAGTCCCACAGACGGCTGCGATGGTGACTCCCGGTAGGCTGGCGGTAACTGTATCTCCCTGCACCTGTGTTATGTTCTCGGCCCCGATGGCTTCCCACCGGTAACCCGCTCCCCTGCGGTATGTTGGCTAAGGGAGCCTCGTCTTGCCCGCAGGCTCTGGCCCTGGGAGCTCTAGCTCTGGTGGTAGCTTTATCTCCCTGACTGTTTGGACGGTTGCCTTCAGTTGGGTCTTTATTGCTGGGAAACCCCGGAGGTTCTCGTCGCTGACGGATTTTACCGGTTTTACGGCGACTCCTAGCCTGGTCGGGGTCTGTAGGCCCTGCCGGATGGTGCTGGCTTCTCTTCGCTCCCCGATCCGGTACCGGCGGGCCACCGCCCGTCCCCGGTCCTTACGGTTGTGCGTCAATCGGCCTCTCCTGCAGACGGTCACCACCGTCTGCCAACCTTGCTGTTTCTGTGCCCGAGCCACGTACCCGGACATGGCCAGTCAGTTCCTCCACTACTACTTTCCTCACTCTCCTCTACACTCTACTAACTGCACTCCTCTCTCCTTTTTCCCGCCTCCAGGACTGTGAACTCCTCGGTGGGTGGAGCCAACCACCTGGCTCTGCCCCACCTGGTGTGGACATCAACCCCTGGAGGGAGGCAACAAGGATTTGTGTCTGACTGATGTGCCTATCTCGGGGTGTGGGGTGTGTTGTTGCAGTACCTGTGACGTCCTGGCTTGTCCAGGGCGCCACATCTCTCTCTCTCTCACGGTGTCTCTCTCTCTCACGGTGTCTCTCTCTCTCACGGTGTCTCTCCCTCTCTCTCACACGGTCTCTCTCTCTCACACGGTCTCTCTCTCTCTCTCACACGGTCTCTCTCTCTCACACGGTCTCTCTCTCTCTCTCTCTCACACGGTCTCTCTCTCTCTCACACGGTCTCTCTCTCACAACGGTCTCTCTCTCTCTCACACGGTCTCTCTCTCTCACACGGTCTCTCTCTCTCTCTCACACGGTCTCTCTCACACGGTCTCTCTCTCTCACGGTCTCTCTCTCACACGGTCTCTCTCTCTCACACGGTCTCTCTCTCTCTCACACGGTCTCTCTCTCTCTCACACGGTCTCTCTCTCTCTCACACGGTCTCTCTCTCTCTCACACGGTCTCTCTCTCTCTCACACGGTCTCTCTCTCTCTCTCTCACACGGTCTCTCTCTCTCACACACTGTCTCTCTCTCTCTCACACTGTCTCTCTCTCTCTCACACGGTCTCTCTCTCTCTCACACTGTCTCTCTCTCTCTCTCACACGGTCTCTCTCTCTCTCACACGGTCTCTCTCTCTCACACACGGTCTCTCTCTCTCTCACACGGTCTCTCTCTCTCTCTCACGGTCTCTCTCTCTCTCTCTCTCACACGTCTCTCTCTCTCACACGGTCTCTCTCTCTCACACTGTGTCTCTCTCTCTCACACGGTCTCTCTCTCTCTCACACTGTCTCTCTCTCTCACACGGTGTCTCTCTCTCTCACACGGTGTCTCTCTCTCTCACACGGTGTCTCTCTCTCACACGGTGTCCTCTCTCTCTCACACGGTGTCTCTCTCTCTCACACGGTGTCTCTCTCTCTCACACGGTGTCTCTCTCTCTCACACGGTGTCTCTCTCTCTCACACGGTGTCTCTCTCTCTCACATGGTGTCTCTCTCTCTCACATGGTGTCTCTCTCTCTCACACGGTGTCTCTCTCTCACACACTGTCTCTCTCTCTCTCACACTGTCTCTCTCTCTCTCACACGGTCTCTCTCTCTCTCACACGGTCTCTCTCTCTCACACACTGTCTCTCTCTCTCTCACACTGTCTCTCTCTCTCACACGGTCTCTCTCTCACACGGTCTCTCTCTCTCTCACACGGTCTCTCTCTCTCACACACGGTCTCTCTCTCTCTCACACGGTCTCTCTCTCTCTCTCTCTCACGGTCTCTCTCTCTCACACGGTCTCTCTCACACGGTCTCTCTCTCTCACACTGTGTCTC